>NC_072053.1:0-181494 GCF_027791375.1 Indicator indicator | reverse complement strand
CCTCCCTGGGCAGTCTCTTCCTGTGCCTGACCACTCTCTCACCCTTGTTCTCTCCGAAATCTCCCATCTGTACTGTTGGCTTCTTCTTCATCCCCATCTTCTTCCTCTCTCTCGTTCCCACGTTCTACCCAAATCCACCTTGGCCTCCCAACCCCACCATATTCACTCCCAAAGTACAAAAATGAAAAGAAGATGGAAAAGAAGGGCACAATGCAAGATAGGACGATGCTGAAGAAGAAGGGGACAACACAGAAGAGGAAGAAGGGGACCATACAGAAGCAGAGAACCATTCAAATCACAATGGTTGGAAAAGACCTTGAAGGTCAGTCACTCCAACGCAACCCCAACTACCATGACCTGGTTGTGTTTCCCCAGCAAAGTTTTTGAGGCCCCTTCCCTGGACATAATTAATTTTAATCCTTACAAGGTCCTGGGAAACCTCATCGAGTTGTGATTTTCCCTTCTCACTGCACGGAGGTCACACTAGATGACCTTTGGTGGTCCCTTCCAGCCTGGGCCATTCTATGATTCTATTACCTGAGCATCTTACCTGCGTCCTCATTCTGCAGTAAGTCTTTTTCACCTCAAGTTCCCAACCTCTTTTACCTTCAGCCATGATACTCGGCATCATAAAGTCAGGATCCAGCCCATTCCTGAAGTCCATGTTTCCCAGTTTGTAGTGGCTGGGACACTTCCTAGTGGAAGCAGCCATGCAGGAGGTCATACCACCATGGGATGCTCCTCCACAGGCATGACTCATTGTTATGTGTCCCCTTTTATTCTCCTTTGTGGGGTGTCTTATATGGTAGCTTGGCAACAGGGATTCTCCTGATAATTGTGATGTAGTACGGCAACAACTGAATGGCTGAGGGTGGTGCCACACCTCACACTGACCTGCTGCCCTCTGGGCTAGGGTTTCCTCCCGATCCTCATTCTGTATTCAGTTTCCAGTTTATGCGTAACCAGGCTGACTCGTTTGCCTTCTCCTCAGGGTACACCAAATCACTCTCTGTGGCCATCACACGTTAGACAAAGTCCTCTTATCAAGTCCAATTGCCACCAACAGTGGTCTACAATCCACAGAACCTTCACAGAACCATGGAACAGCTGGAAGGGACCTTGAAGATCATCTAGTTCTAACCCCTTGCTATCAGTGGGGACATTTTCAGCTAGACCAGGCTGATCCTGGAACATCTCCATCAAATAATGATGGAATGGGGTTGGTTGGAAGGGGTATTTCAAGGTCATTTAGTCTAACTTCCTGCCATCATCAGTGACATCTAGAGTCCCATCGAATCTGACCTGCAGCGGTTCCAGAGGTAGAATTTCTCCCACCTCTTTGGAGGTGCCATGGGGAAGCATGACTATGAGGATGGTGAGATCTTGGCCAGCATCATATAGACACCACAAGAACAGAGGCCTCCTTGCACCAGAGCAGCAGCCAACATAGTGCCCCCAGGTCTCATGTTGACATGGTATCCTTGGCTCCGGGGCTGATGTCACAGGGCTGGTGGTGGATTCTGGGAGTTGGGGGCGTAACATAGAATCATAGAATCATGGAATGGTTTGGGTGAGAAGGGGCCTCTGAAGGTGACCTACTCCAACCCCCTGCAGTCAGCAGGGACATCCCCAACTAGAGCAGGTCACTCAAAACACCATCAAGACCTTGAATGTCTCAAGGAATGGTGCCTCCAACACATTTCTGGGTCACATGTCCCACTACCCTCAACAAGTTTACAGATGACACAAAGCTGAGTGGTGTAGTTGATACGTCAGAGGAACGGTATGTTATCCAGAGGGACCTGGACAAGCCGGATAAGTGAGCCCAAGAGAACCTCATGAGGTTCAACAAGGCCAAGTGCGAGGTCTTGCAACTGGATTGGAACAACCCTCATTATCAATAGAGACTGGGGAATGATGGGTTTGAGAGACACACTGTGGAGAAGGACTTGGGAGTACTGGTGGATGAAAAGCTGGACATGAAGCAAAAATGCACACTTGCAGCCCAGAAAACCATTTCCTGGGCTACATCAAAACAAGCATGGCCAGCAGGTCAAGGGAGGCGATTCTGCCACTCTACTACACTCTGGTGAGACCTCACCTGCAGTACTGTATCCAGGTCTGGAGTCCTCAGCAGGAGAAAGACATGGAACTGTTGGAGTAGGTCCAGAGAAGGACCATAAAAATGATTGGAGGGATGGAACGCCTCCTGTGAAGAAAGACTGAGAGAGTAAGAGTTGCTCACCCTGGAGAAGGCTCCAGAGTGACCTTACTGTGGCCTTTCAGTATTTGAAGGGGGCTTGTAAGAAACATAGGGACAGTCTTTTTACCAGGGTCTGTTGCAACAGGACAAGGGGTAACGTTTTTAAACTAAAAAAAGGAGAGATTATACATAAGGAAGATTTTTTTACAAATGCCTGCAAAGCAGCCACATTGTGCAGGCTCTCAGCTTGGCATTAGTCCTCCACCACATAAATCTCCTCAAACAACTTAGTGGTGCAGTTTTGCAAAGCAGTCAGGGAAGTTTCTCTTCTTTTTTATCTATGCTAACTAGAGTGGCTCCAGAATACAGAAATTTAGTGTTATGGACACTCCTACAAACAGCTGTGTCAAATGTGCTGTTTGTTATACATAGGGCCACAACCACCACAAAGACATTGCAAAATTTACAGCAAATCCATAGGAATGGGGAATAGCTCACTCAAATTTAGTCTGGCTTGAGCCGAACGTGCTCCTGGCTGGTGGGAGTAGCAAAGCTTTGACAAGCAGGCAAAATCTTGACTTTATTTTTTTTTTTATGGAAAATGACCTTCACGTGATCAAAGTCTCAAGATTTTTCCAATGTATAGATAAGCAAAAAAAGGCAATAATAATTATTTCTTGCGCCTTCTACACCCTAAGAATCTTCCTGATTATAATCCAGCCTCAGGGATGCACATATTCCTCATCTCCACTGTCTTGGTCTCCCCAGTAGCATACCTCCATTTATGGCAAATTTCTGGTATTTGAAAGGAAAAGGGGGAAAAAGCAAAGACCAGACAACCTTGCCCTTGGAATATATATGACCAGTAAGAGGTGAATTTTTTTCCTCCATGGTTCCAGTAGTTATTAAGTGGCCATAGTCCTAAAATCTTAGTTTGGAATATAATCATTTTAGAGCAGAGGCACACCGAGGGCAATATATGAAGCTATATATGCTCTTTAGGGAGAAATCCTAGTCATGGAACCAAATTGGAATGGCCTATTCTGATGTGGTCTAGTCTAGTCTAATCTAGTCTGTGGGGTTCCTAGAAAACGTCACGACAAGGAAAGACAGCCGGATCCATCTAATCTTTCACTCTTCGGTCCATTATTTTCTGAATAGACCATATGGTTTAGCCCCAAAAATATTAAAGCATATTTAAAAATGTATCTGCAGCCAGCCATACACGGAGAAGCTAGAGAGCATCCATCAAGCAAAGCAGACCTGAGCTTTGTGATGAGGGCACAGCTATGGAAGCAGTGTTGATCTGTAGGTGGAACTGACTCTGAATCTTCCACTCCTTCAGGGAGTAACCTGGTTGCTGGGTTTTACATGAGAAGTGTGGATTTATGTTGTCACCATTTCTAAGGAAAAAAGAAACCATTTCTTTGAAAAAAAAGTGATGCAGGGACCTGCCTTTTCAATGCATGTACTGAGATCCCAAAATATTAAAAATACACATATTACAAGTTCTCACATGGAAAACATGAATGGTAATGGGTACAAGTTACTTGTGGGCAGATTCCAATTGGATACAAAAGTAAAATTTTTCACAATGGGAACAATCAGCCATTGGAATAATTTCCCCAGGAAAGTCGTGGATTCCCCAAAACTGGACATTTTTAAGATTCAGCTGTACAGAGTGCTGGGTCACCTTGTTTAGACAATGCTTTTGACAAGGTTTGACCTTGAGGACCCTTCCAACCCAGTATTCTATGCTATACATTGCATACCTAGCATGCAGTATATACATTATGCATACTGAACATACAGGTTGCACATATAGAACATAGAGATTGTATGTAGACTGATGTGCCTAACTACCCACAGCTGCTCACTGTTCTGAAAAGGAAGACTTACAAATCCTTTCGAAGTGCTTCCCAAGGACTAGCAACTCCTCCAAGCAGCCTTAATCCTCCACCACCCTATGCAGATGGAGTTCTTTGATGCAGGGCCTCGGCACCTCCGGGTGCCAAGGCCGCTCTCCGCAGGTTCCTCTCTCACTACGCCCTTTACTATAGCTAATGATGGAGAAATGACAAATACAAAACAAGAGAGGCCTGCAACGCGAAGGCGGAGCGAGGGGCTAACTGGGGCCCCATGGTAGCGGGAACTCAAAGCCCCGGCTGGGCAAACCCCCTTCTCGCAGGCCGCCGTGGCCGGCCGTACTGCGAAGGTGGTGCCGTCGCCATCGGGTCCCCGGGCGGCGTTTGGGCGGGCGGACGACCTTGGTGTCGCCGGCGGAGGCACAACGGACATCCCTCTCCCTCAGCCGGCAGGTGATCCTTAACATGTAACCGAGGAGGCGCGACCGCCGCGGGGTCCATGGGGGATCTGCTTCCCGGGTTGCCTTTCTCCTCGCAGGCACGGCCGCCCCGTGA
Source organism: Indicator indicator (assembly GCF_027791375.1). Classification (NCBI taxonomy): domain Eukaryota; kingdom Metazoa; phylum Chordata; class Aves; order Piciformes; family Indicatoridae; genus Indicator; species Indicator indicator. The sequence goes on along the minus strand of NC_072053.1, from coordinate 176,871 downwards.
GGGCCCCTGGGCCCATGACCTGGGCCTGGCCGGGCCGCGCCGGACCCGCCCCGCCCCGCCCTGCCCTGCCCTGGCCTGGCCTGGCCTGGCCTGGCCTGGCCTGCCCTGCCCTGCCCTGCCCTGCCCCGTCGCCGCGCCCTTCCCGCCCCGTGGCCGCTAACGCCGTCTCTGGCCGCAGGAGCCGCGGCAGGGTCATGGCGCCGGTGTGCTGGGGAGCGGGCGGCATCCTGCCGCGGATGATGGGGCTCCAGCTGGAGGCCGCTTCTCGTCAGCGTCACTGGGAGCTGCAGCTGCTAGGTGGGCCCTGGATGTCAAAAAGGGTGGCTACGACGTCACCAAGAACCTCCATCTCAGCAAGGTCGGTGTGGCTGGGGAGGTTGTTTTCCAGGGCCGTGAGCGGCCGAGCTGAGAGCGAGGGCAAAACGGCTCTGTGGTGATCGGTGGGGTGGGTGGAGGAGGGTGCTTGACCTTCCAAGATGAGTAGCCTGTTCCCTAAGTATCGATAGTGTGGTTGTGACCATCCCCAGTGTGCAGCCCCATTCTGAAAGGGTGTGAGATGCTATGGGGAGGTGGGAGAAGTGGGTACAGAGTGACCTGAACACAGCACAGCATGAGTTTTGTAGGTGTTCACCACCTGGTTCATCATCACCAACGTGGTGGGCTTCCCTCTGTCAGCTGCAGGGATGGCATTGGAAGAGCCATTGGAAGAGCAGGCATGCTTTTGGCTTGGACCTGAAACCTGAATTCAGGAAAATACCCCAGGTATTTTGATACATGCTATATTAAGTTTGTAGCAGTGGAACTGATTGTTTACACCTTCATGTTCAAACATGCATGTGTGGTGGTTCTTCTAAAACTTCTTTTCATAGCAATGTGTGTTCTGCTACTGAAGCAGCATGTTTTCCTGGGCATTCTCAATACTGCAGAAACATAATAATTAAAAAAAAAAAAAAAAAGAATAAGGAGGATGATTTTTGACAGGCTGCAAGGTCTGTAAAATGAGGCCCTGTAATTTACTCCTACAATACTTAATACTTTTCTATACCTTTACAGAATTTGAAGGGGGGGAGAAATCTGGATACAAATTTTGGGATCAAGTATGCCAAATTCACTGATGTTGGGTTGCGTTTTTTTGTGTAAAGATTGCTAGAAATAACTACAGATTCATTAATTACCTTAAAAATAAGCAGATATTAAACATGATATTGCCAGTTGATGAGTCTGTGACTATAATCTTCTTGGTATGTAAGCCCCCTGTGTTATCTTCTGGATGGGAGAGGCTTTGGGTGACAACCTTTATTTTGTGCAGTACACAGTGTGCTCCACTTGCATCTCAAGGTACCATTTCAACATTCATAGAGGTGCATCCCAAAGCACACGATGACACAGGATGTTACTAAATACACAACAATTTTTTAGGCATTCTGATTTGAATTGTTATGCCTGTAAGACAAAAGAGGAATTGCCAGCTATCTTAAGTAGCAGTAGTTCATTAAGTGGTTTTGGTGGGGTTTTCTTCAAGATCTGACTTGTTCTTTTTGGTCGCAGTTCTTCAGTGGCAGTTAGAAAGAGCAACATAGCTCATAATGTTTCTAGTAATCTTTTGCATGTCAGTTTGAACTGAAAAATTAATACCTTGACCTTTGCTCAGTGTAATGCAATAATAACACCCAAACGATTGAATGTCCCAGTTGATAACTTTCAGAAGTAAGGCTTTTCTAACATGTTTTCCCCCCTTCCAGTGCACTATTTCTCTTTATATCTGAATGGAATGAGGCAAGAAGGGAAGAAAAGTACTTCTGTTAGGGGTAAAAATATATTGTAGTATGCTGTGTTTAATTAACCATGAGAAATCTGCTAGCTGGTCTCCCTCCTGGATATTTGCTGTTTATGCTGTTGTGTTCCTCTGTCAGTACACGCCTTACATTGATTGACAGTCATCTACAGAACATCCAAGTGAGGACAGAAATTACTGATGTGTGGTAAGAGATAAAGACCACCTGTTTATGTGATCCACCTAGGTAACTAGCAAGTAGTCATTAGTAAATGCTCAGGCCTTCTTTCCAGACTTTTATTTCCAGTTCATTGTAGTGTCTAAGGAATTAAGTACATTCAACTGAAATACTTTAGAAAATTGTGGTGTTCTGCTTATAGAAGTGGCAGTGAAACTGGAAAGCCGTTTCACTTTTAGTGAAGTACTTTTTCTCTCATTTTGAGGCCAACCTCAAGCAATATTTAGTTCTGTGAATGTCATTAGTACTCATAGAAATTAAGATCTTTGTGTGAGAAAAGCTATGTGGTTTTTATTTTTTTAGTTCTGGTACCTGCTGTTCTTCACAGTAATGCTTTTCTACCAGACATCACCAAGATGAAGAAAAATGAAATAAACAGCCAAATATTGTTGGGACAGCCTTTTACCCCAACATTCTAGAGAGATCAGAGTAGTGGAACTGAATGTTAAGTATAGTTGTGGTTTCCTCACAGGAAAATATGTGGGGGGGGGAAAAAGCCATAAAAGTGAAGAAAAAGCAGCTATTAGGTCAACTGGTGCTATCCAGCTAACTGTAATACCTGCTTCTGAGGTGCTGTCATTACAACTGCAGTAGAAAAATGTCTTTTTATGTCTTTGACTTGGTCAGAGTGTAGTGCAGTCCTGAGGAATTGCCTCAAAATTATTTCCAAGGCTGCACTGACTCACACCACAAAAATAGAGAGGTTTGCTTGGTGAATGGCAAGCTTTTTAGTGCCAGGGTATTCTTCTACTTATATATCACTTCAAGTACCATAGTTGAAACCTTTGAGATTTCCAAGGGTCTCTTATGGTAGTAGAAGTCTAAACCTGAAGGGGTTGGTGAATTATTTCCTTTCTGAATTGCTATCCCTCCCTTGAAGTCTCATCATTCAGATGAAAGTTGTCAGAATGGTTTCTACTAGGAAAGCACTTAAATTGTCCTGTCCTCTCTCTTTCTCTCTCTCTTTCTCTCTCTCTTTCTCTCTCTCTTTCTCTCTCACTCTTCTCTCCTCTTTCTCCTCTCTCTTTCTCTCTCCTCTTCTCTCTCTCTCTTTCTCTCTCTCTTTCTCTCTCTCTCTTTCTCCTCTCTCTTCTCTCTCTCTCTTTCTCTCTCTCTTTCTCTCTCTCTTTCCTCTCTCCTTCTCTCTCTCTTTCTCTCCTCTCTTTCTCTCTCTCTCTTCTCTCTCTCTTTCTCTCTCTCTTTCTCTCTCTCTTTCTCTCTCTCTTCTCTCTCTCTCTCTCTCTCTCTCTTTCTCCTCTCTCTTTCTCTCTCTCTTTCTCTCCTCTTCTCTCTCTCTCTCTCCTCTTTCTCTCTCCTCTTTCTCTCTCTCTTTCTCTCTCTTTCTCTTCTCTTTTCTTTCTCTTTCTCTCTTCTCTTTCTTCTTCTCTCTTTCTCTCTTCTCTTTTCTCTCCTTCTCTTTCTTCTCTCCTCTTTCTCTCTCTTTCTCTTTCTTTCTTTCTCTCTTCCTCTTTCTCTTCTCTCTTTCTTCTCTCTCTTCTTCTCTTTCTCTTCTTTCTTTCTCTTTCTCTTTCTCTTCTCTTCTTTCTCTTCTTTTCTCTTCTCTTTCTTTCTTCTCTTTCTCTTTCTTTCTATCTTTGCCTTTCTCTTTCTCTTTCTTTCTCTCTTTCTTCTTTCTCTTCTCTTCTTCTCCTTTCTTTCTCTTCTTCTTTCTTTCTCTTTCTTTCTTTCTCCTTCTTTCTCTTTCTCTCTCTTTCTCTCTTTCTTTCTCTTCTCTTTCTTTCTTTTCTTTCTTCTTTCTCTTTCTCTTTCTTTCTCCTCTTCTTTCTCTCTTCTTTCTCTTCTCTTCTCTCTCTTTCTCTCTCTTTCTTTCTCTCTCTTTCTTTCTCTCTCTCTTTCTCTCTCTCTTTCTCTCTCTCTTTCTCTCTCTCTTTCTCTCTCTCTTTCTCTTTCTCTTTCTTTCTCTCTCTCTTTCTCTCTCTTTCTCTCTCTCTTTCTCTCTCTCTCTTTCTCTCTCTCTTTCTCTCTCTCTTTCTCTCTCTCTTTCTCTCTCTCTTTCTCTCTCTCTTTCTCTCTCTCTTTCTCTCTCTCTTTCTCTCTCTCTTTCTCTCTCTCTTTCTCTCTCTTTCTCTCTCTCTTTCTCTCTCTCTTTCTCTCTCTTAGTGGACAGTCTTTAATGCAATATTGTATTTTAAGAATAATATAAGAAAAAGAAATCTGTAGTCTGTACAGTCAGAAATACTTGAAGGAATATTTTTATCTCTTGCAGATTTTATTTCTCTTCTTCTCTGCCTCACAGCTTTAAGGACAAACCATCTTTGGCTACCAAAATATTACTACCTAAGTTCTTTGAATCAGTGAGCCAATAGTGTCATAGGGCAGGGTATTAAAGGAAATGCTGCAGCAGGATCACAGATTTCCAGCTGTGTGTCTGTCTCTGGCTATCAGTGCTGGTTTGTATTATAGGAAATGAAGTGAATCGAATTTAATTTAAATCAGCTTTTCAAAATATGCTATGCTGCAACTATGATTGCATGAAAAAGGAAGGTTTTATAAAAGTTTCAGCAGAAATCTCATTAAAAGAGGATAAAAAGCTGCCATCCTTCAGTTTTATTCCTTCTCCTTTCATACCCTCCAAATAGTAATGTATGGGTCTTACAGCAAGTTCATTAAGAATATGGAGTTCCTTAAACAGAAACAGTTGTGTTATCAGTTGGACCAAAGTGCTTGTTATCTCCTTTTTCATAACATAGCTGGCATTAGAAGTGCCAGGCAAATTACTCAAGGCAAAGAGACCAAGCAGAAAAGACACAAATATCCTTAAGCCCGCAAAATACCAGCAATTACTAACTAAACTAATTAGACCTTTCATTATCCAAAACATAGCTGTGTGAGTGCAAGCTTTAAAAATATTTGTCAGTATATGGAAATCTTTTGTAATACTTTATTTCCTTTGCTTGTGTGCTGGGTTACACCCATCCTTGATGGGGGCTGAAAGAACCCAGCCCCCTGGTGGACAAAAGAAACTTGATCCTGGTGGACAGAGAGAGACTTGGTTTCCCCCTCCCAGGAGGAGGGGTCCCCTGGGTCAAAGGTGGTCTATTCCACTCCTGCTTCCTGTCCAGTAAGCCTACAAAAAGGGCGGAGATCTTTTAATGCTCTCTGTCTTGCCTCCTTTGCTCAAAAGAGATCATTTGCGGCTGCTGCTTCCTGCCCTGACCTCATGGCCAAGGCCTACTTTTCCAAGCTGCATCCACGCTTTCTAAAGAACTGAATCCACTTGTATCGAGGGAACTACAAGGCCATCCAGGCTTGGTTTTGTATATTTTCCTATTTATCCTTATCCCTTACCCTTGTGAACCTTCCCTGTTATTGCTATATTTATATATTTTCTTAAAAATTTATGTCTTCTACTTCCAAACCAATTCCAGACTATTTTGTTCATGAATTTACCTCTCCTCTCTCCTTCGCTTTTTTTTTTGTTTGTTTGTTTATTACCTTACTAGGAAAAAGGGAGAGGGGAGGAATCTCAATCTGTTATGATTTGAGTTTTTAAACTCCAGTTACAGCTCAAATCAGCACAGCTTGCTTCTCTTTCCCTTTGCTTTTACTCATTCAGTGGATTATCGGAGTCCTAATGAACTAGAAATAATTCTAAGATTTTGCTATGATACAAGTGAGGAGAGCAATTAAAATAGGTTTTAACTTCTGCTGGTTTTATATCATCCGGTGCCTGACATGAAATCTGGAAAGAGATTGCTCTGAAGCTGTTATGTATTACACTTTGGATAAAACGAGTGAGTCTTTGGTAGATTGAAGTCATTCCTCAGAAGAAAGCTGAACATTGTGAATAAAGAACTTGTGAAATATTCTGTAAGACTGATAGATAATGTTGTCTTCAGAGGCTATTTTCTAACATTTAGGGTTAAGTAACTCAGAAAATGCAATCTGACTTGCATTGGATTTGTTCTGTCTGTGGATGAGTACAGGAGAATGTTTTGTAATGTGCTTTTACGTTATCAAGCAGATTTTTGTCAGCTGTCCAGCACAAAAAGTCTGTCATTCTCCCATACTTGAGAACCTGTTTCCACATCATTGTAGTTTGGCTGAGGTCTCAAGGTGTCAATCTCTGGCCTGACTGGTTGGCCTGTATCTGATGCCTAGATGAGTTTTGTGTCTGACCATAAATTGATCATAAAAGACAGTTATTTCCTGGGTGGAATGCTATTTATTTCAGACATCCTCTTTAATTACTGAAGAGGGTTGAGAGAAAGGAGCAGTAAGTACTCTCATCTCTAAACTTCATACCAGCTTTTCCAACTAATGATAACTCAGAACCAAAGAATCACAGAATGGCTGAGGTTGGAAGAGAACTCTGGAGGTCATCTTTCTATTGTCGCATCACTGGGCACCTCTGAAAAAAAGGAATGTCTTCCTTGCACCTTCCTTTCAGGTCCTCCCTCAGCCTTCTCTAGTTTAAACAGCCCTGATGCAGTTCAGGATACCATAAACCTTCTTCATGGCAAAGACACCTTGCTGGCTCAGATTCAGCATGGTGTCTCCCAGGACCACCACATCATTTTCTGTAAAGATGCTTTCCACCTAAGTAGCCCCCAGGATTGACTGATACCTGGGACTGTTCCTTTTCAAGTGCAGGACTTCGCACTGCCTCTTCCTGAGCAACCTCAGGGCTGTAGAAGTTTGGAAACAGCCAAGATGTTAAAGTCTGATTGTATTAGAAGTTGCTTGTCTCTTACTCCAAATTATGTTTTGAAGTGTCATGCTGTTGTACTACTTCACTGTCTAAAATTCAATTCTTTCTTTAGTGGACCATGCTGGAGAAATCCAGCCCTGAACAAAAGTCTTTATGAGATAGATTTCTGCAGCAATTTTATGCCTTCTATTTTTATGTCAGATTTTTCTCTGTCTGGAAAGCTAGCACAATTTCTGTACTTTGAACCTAAAAATAATTCAATTGCTTTCTTGCCTTCTAATGAATTAAAAGGCTGGTGCAGCTGTAGAGGTGAATTTTTGCCTGCCAGCCAAACATTAGCAAGAATGAGGTTTTATAAAAGCTCCTGTAACAGTCTTCTATGCATATAACTGGTTGTGACTCATGGTCACCTGAGGGCAGAGCAGAGGAGAGGAAAATGTGAGGACAGAAATCTAAAAAAAAAAATACATACAGGAAAAAAATATTTTTACCTTTCTGAGGAAAGCTTAATGATAAAGTGCAAGATGGTGTGATATTCACAGTGGTCACACAAAGGAATAGAAGATGTGGTGTTGTATGGTGTGTAGTCATACTTGCCCCCCATCAGAAGCTACACAAACTTAATAATTACTAAAAAACTAAGTTCATCTTTTACTCAGATTGTACCACCTTGGTACTGCATTTAGGGAATTGTTTTGCACTAGACAAGCCTCAAAACAAAGTTCCCATGTTCTGGCTCATAACAGCTGTCAGGAGTTTTTAGAAGTTTCCTTTGCCCATACAAAGTTTTTATGGGAGAATATACTAAAGACATGCAAAGGTAATGGGACAATTAAAAACTGTTACTTTCTCTGTAGATTGACTTTATCATGGCATATACTAAGTAGTTAAATATGTATCCAGTCTTTGCTAGTAAAGACTATCATGGATGATCTTGAAATAATTTGCTGACAGTGATAATACAGATCATCTCTAATGAGCTGCACAAAATGGTTGCAGGGAAAAAAAGCGTAAATAAATTCAGTGTAGTCAAAACTAAATGAAAATAATAATCCTAACATTACCTGGAGAGTGATGGGCTGTTACTGTTGAAGAATGAGATCTTGAATATATGACAGCTTCTCAAAATCATAGAATCAGTCAGGGTTGGAAGGGACCACAAGGATCATCTCGTTCCAACCCCCCTGCCATGGGCAGGGACACCTCACACTACAGCAGGCTGGCCAGAGCCTCATGCAGCCTGGCTGCAAACACCTCCAGGGATGGGGCCTCAACCACCTCACTGGACAACCATTCCAGGCTCTCACCACTCTCATGGTGAAGAATTTTCTCACCTCCAGCCTGAATCTCCCCACTTCCAGCTTTATTCCATTCCCCCCAGTCCTATCACTACCTGATATCCTAAAAAGTCCCTCCCCAGCTTTCTTGTAGCCCCCTTCAGATACTGGAAGGCCACAATAAGGTCACCTCAGAGCCTTCTTTTCTCCAGACTGAACAGCCCCAACTCTTTCAGTCTGTCCTCATAGGAGAGGTGCTCCAGCCCTCTGATCATCCTGGTGGCCCTTCTCTGGACACGTTCCAGCATGTCCAGATCCCTCTTGTAATAGGGGCTCCAGAACTGGACGCAGTACTCCAGGTGGGGTCTCACCAGAGCTGAGTAGAGGGGGAGAATCACCTCCCTTGACCTGCTGGCCAGACTTCTGATGCAGTCCGGGCTCTGGTTGGCTTTGTGGGCTGCAAGTGCACATTGACAGCTCATGTTGAGCTTCTCATCCACCAGCACCACCAAGTCCCTCTCCTCAGGGCTGCTCTTCAGCCACTCACTGCCCAGCCTGTATTTGTTCTTGGCATTTTCTCGACCCAGATGCAGGACCTTGAACTTGGTCTTGTTGAACCTCATGAGGTTGGCTTGTGCCCACCTCTCCAGCCTGTCCAGGTCCCTCTGGATGGCATCCCTTCCCTCCAGCCTGTCTGCTGCACCACACAGCTTGGTGTCATCAGCAAACTTGCTGAGGGTGCACTCAATGCCACTGTCTATGGCACCGACAAAGATGTTGAACAAGACTGGTCCCAGGACTGAGCCCTGAGGGACTTTGCTTGTCACTGTCCTCCACTGGGACATGGAGCCATTGACAGCCACTCTTTGGGTGCAGCCATCAAGCCAGTTCTTTATCCATCTCGTGGTCCACCCATCAAACCCATGTGTCACCATTTTGGAGACCAGGATGTGGTGTGGGATAGTGTCGAAGGCTTTGCTCAGGTCCAGGTAAATGACATCAGTTGCTCTCCCCTCATCTATTAATGTTGTCACCTGTTCATAGAAGGCCACCAGGTTTGTCAGGCAGGATTTGCCCTTGGTAAACCCATGCTGACTGTACCCAATCACCTCTTCACTATTCTTCTGTCTCAGTAGTGCCTCCAGGAGGATCTGCTCCATGATCTTACCAGGCACAGAGGTGAGACTGACTGGCCTGTAGTTCCCTGGTTCTTCCTTCTTCCCCTTTTTGAAAATGGGAGTAATGTTTCCCCTTTTCCAGTCAGTGGGGACTTCTCCAGACTGCCAGGACTTCTGGAATCTAATAGAGAGGGGTTTAGCAACCTCATCTGCCAGTTCTCTCAGTACCCGTGGGTGTATCCCGTCGGGCCCCATGGACTTGAACACTCTGAGGTTCTTCAGGTGATCATGAACCTGATCTTCACTCACCATGGGCAGTTCTTCCTCCCGGTCCCTGCCATTATCTTCCAGGACTATTCCAGGAGTGTGGCTGGAGGCCTTTGCAGTGAAGACTGAGGTAAAGAAGTCATTGAGAACCTCAGCCTTTTCCAGGTCACTTGTGACCATTTCAGTGTTTCCTTTCTGAGGGGGCCCACACTTTCCCTAGTCTTCTTTTGACCATTAATATACCTGTAGAAATTCTTAGTGTTCCCTTTAACCTCCCTGGCTAGATTGAATTCAAACTGTGCCTTGGCTTTCCTAACCAGGTCTCTTACTGCTCGGGCAGCTTCCTTATATACCCCCATTCCAGTTGTCCTTTTCTCCACTCCTTGTAGAGTTTCCTTTTAAGTGATAGTGTGTCCGAGGCCTCCTTGTTCATCCTGGCAGGCTTCCTTTCATTCTTCCCTTTCCTCTTTGTTGGTATACATTGCTCCTGGACACAGAGGAGGTGCTCCTTGAATACTGACCAGCTGTCCTGGGCCCCTCTTCCCTCTAGGGCTTTGTCCCACGATACTTTGGCTACCAGGTCCCTGAAGCGATCAAAGTCTGCACGCCTAAAGTCTAGGGTTGTAAGCTTAGAATACATCTTCCTGGTTACCCTGGGGATCTTAAATTCAACTGTTTCATGGTCACTGTAGCCAAGGCTGTCCCTGAGCCTCGCATTGTTCCCCAGCCCTTCCCTCTTGGTGAATACAACGTCCAGCAAGCACCTTTTCTTTTTGGTTCCTCTACCATTTGGAGGGGGAAGTTGTCATCTATGCAATTCAGGAACATCCTGGATTGCTGGTGCCTTGCTCTGTTGTCCCTCCAGCATATGCCAGGGTGGTTGAAATCCCCCATGAGGACCAGGGCTTGACTTCTCTAGATCTTCTGGACACACCTTTCTTGATGCTGCCCAGGATATCAATTATTAATTTTTTACAACTATTACTTTATTATTTAAGTAAAACTGCAGTGCAGCTTTCAACATAAAATTTTTGAACACTATGTAACCACCACCCATGCTTTGCAGTGCTCTTAAAATTTTTAGGCAAAGAACTAAAAAATATTTTTTATAGCTAGGTTAACACTAGGAAACACACTGCAACTCAAAAGCCACAGCACCTCCCATTATACCTGAGATATGCTAACACTACAGTTCAGGATCTAGTTCCTAGGAGTCAGCACAGAAAGACTATTTAATACATTCACATGTATGCCTAAAGAACGTTTTTTGAAAGTAGGCAGCTGAAATAATCTTTTGCTCACAACCAAACTCAAAGTGAACTGCACATCTAAACATCTACCAGAGTGTAATACCATATAAAATACTTTGCTGCTTGCAGAACCTATGTGACAACAGTAGCTGGCGTCCAGGTTCACAGCAGGACATCAAGGTTAACCACTGAGCAATTTGAGGAGAACCTCCACACACTGCATGGAAGCAGCAGAAAAGCACATTTTTGTTAATTAAATGTTCTGGTTTACAGTGCAATAGTAATTTGTTAGTTAAGTCCACCAACACGACAGGCTTTTGCTGTCAGTCAAGAAAGATTCTTCTATTAGTTGGGTTCTGTCTTTAAACATACATGACAAACCAATCAAAACAATCAAATCAAACAATCAAATCAGCTAACAAGCAGTCCACACTTCTCTCTCCCTTCCCAAAAAGCCAAAAGCCAAACAACTCCAACCCTCAAAAATCCTAACCTTTCTTCTTGAAAGAATAAATAAAAAGCATGAAGTTACTTTGTTCCTCACGTTATCAGCACTGTTAAGAAATACAGACAATGTGGATGTGGTATAAGATCTAATACTATCCTTACAACAGCCCTTAAAATGCATTGTATAGTTAATATTTTGCTTAGATTTTTTGTAGGAGACATGGAAGACCCAGTGACCTCAGGACTTCACCATCTCTACTCCATATAATTAAGAAATGGCCCTGCATTATGCCAGGGAAACTGCAGCACAGTCAAAAGTCCCAAGGAGTCTCACAGACTTACAGAGATGAACTTACAAGAAAGCTGGGGAGCAGCTGTTTGCAAGGGCATGTAGCGATAGAACAAGAGGCAGTGATTTTAAGCTAGAGAAAGGTAGATTTAGATTGGATTTTAGGAAGAAGTTCTTTACTATGAGGATGGTGGAACACTGACACAGGTTGTCTAGGCAGGTGGTAGAGGCCTTATATCTGGAGGCATTCAAGGTCAGGTTTGATGGGGCTCTGAGCAACCTGGTCTAGCTGGGGATATTCCTGCTTAGTGCAGGGGGGGTTGAACTAGATGACCTCTACAGGTCCATTCCAAACCACTGGATTCTAGGGTTCTATGATTCTGATAAGACTGTTTTGAAGGTGTGTGCTACAAAACTGGGCTCACAATCCTCATCAAATGAGATCTGACTTGCAAGACAGCAAGCCACAAATTTGTGTGTATAAAATGAGAAATATCTGAGATTTAAGTCCCACCCAGTGATAAGTACATCAAAACACTAGGTTGGAGAAATGGAATAAAATCAGAAGTTATACTATTTCATATATTATTCACACCCCTGACAACTGTGCTGTAAAATGTTACCAGTTTTCTGGTACTGCAGGAAATGGCATTAGTATGGGGTGTTAGCAGATAGATAGCATTGAAAAGCCAGGAAGCATTCTGGATGTATTTTGTAAGCAAGGAATTAGTCTTTCAGACACAAAGTAATTTGCAGTACGTATACATATCATATGTGAGCAAGCCACCCAGTTATCCTGTGATGAAGCAATTCAGCCACCTATGAAAAGGAAATAAAGCAGCCATTTTATGTTACTTAGCCAGGTATTTGCTATGAATATTAATATGAAACAGGAGCCGATATTCACATACAGAACTGCAAGAAAGCTTCAATAGATTTTTGTTTGGACAGTGAGCAAGGGAAGATGAATGGATATACATACTGGTACTGAATTTTAAAAAAATCAGATACATTATTCAAATCTGCATACATTTTTAAAGAATATTTATAATGTTAGTACAGCAAATCTCAAAGTTCCATCCTAAGCATCAAAATTTTAATTCAGAAATCATCTTGTAGAATTGTGTGTGTTGGATTTCATGAAGCTAATGTCATTTTTCCAGGAAACAGGTTGTATCAAACTCCACATTTTCTGCACAGTAGAAAGTTCTGTGATCTGTTTTCATTTAGTTAGGTACCTAGGTGGCTTGAGAGCAATTTAACCAGAGTTTTACAGTCAGTTTCTATAGCAAAGCAAAGCATAGATTGTATATCCTCTAGGATTTCTCCATATCCAGTTGAGACTTCTAAATTCATTTAGGAATTCAGATGTTTTTATCATGCTGGCAAATCTTGAATGTGTGTGTTATGTGTGATTTTGGGAAGGTGAGTATAAAATATAGTATGGCTTTAACACTGATGCTTTTAACTAGATTATTTTGTTTCTTCTATTCATAAACAATGCAATTAAAAGATACTGCTTAGTCAATAGAATATAATTGCATTTTTTATAGCAGCTTTTTTTGTGTTGCCAGTTTTTACATTAATCCTAGGATCCTATTTTTTTATCTGCCTTAAAGAAAGTCCTATCTGAATACACTTCATACTACTGCACCCTCACAGTGACACTGTGACATGCTGTCAGTCTCTGCCAAGTTTCCCCAGCATTAGGTCAGAATGCCAGGTCTCAGATTAGCACACGAAGTTCAGACAACAACAACAACAAAAAAAAGGTAGCCAGAAATCTGAAGTGATTTTGTCAACACATCCAGTAGACTCTCCACCCACCTCACCTGCTTTGAAGTTTCTAGCTATCTAAACTAAGTACCTGCACTAAATATCTAAACTAAGTATCGAGTTTCAAGTATCTAAACCTAAAGTGTTGTTGGTCAATAAATAATACAATTCATTTCTGTTTAGTTTAGTGATTTCTCCAGCAGTGTCCTGTTACTTTACACAGGTTTTTCACTAATACAGAAGATACTGTTCGCTTTTGCTGCTTTTGCTAATGTCTGAGGCTCAAGAGATAGTGTGCTGAGAGAAAGACTGTGACCTGAGTACAACACTGGAGTTTTCAAGTCAGATGACTGGGCATTCCCCAAGACATTTTTCTGGGCAGACTTTGTTGCAGCTGCCAACCTGGTGACCAACCCTTACTGAAGCACATGAGAGCCACACAGTCCCTTGTGGATTCCCTCAACACTATCAGCACCAACAAGTAACTGGGCTAGCCCAGTCTCGAAGCAAATGAAGACTGTATTTACAAGCAGATAAATGCAATGAATATGTACAAATATACAACATTCACAACATTTACAAATATATACAATCAACAGAAAAAGCACAACCAAGCTCCCTTTGCTTCCCCCCAAGGGGACCCTCCCAAAGAGGCCTCCCTCTCCCAGGAGCTTCCCCTCCCCCAGACCCCCCTGGACAGAGAAGCAGAGTTAGTTAAGCAGAAAGTTGTTAACTTAGCTGCCAAGGTCGGTACGTGTTATCTTCAGCCACAAGAGAAGAAGAAACAGCAGCCAGACAGCCCAGCAACTGCCCCCACTGCCGAACGCAGAATGTGCCGAATGCCCACTTTGTTTTGAGTAATAGTTCTTAAACATTTCTATCTATCCAATGGAAGTGTTTAGAACAATCGTTATTTTGCTTTCTTACACCCAATAGTGACTTATTTACATTCTTTCACTTTCTCTGTTCTGAACTTTGCAAGGAAAAATTAAAAAGACAGTTTCAAACCATCACAATACTTTAAGATGACAAAAGACAAAGTAGTTTTTAGATAGCAAACATGGAGTTCAAACACAAGAAATCCTGCCAGCTATTTTTTTTTTCAGCTTAGAGGGACACAGAAAACAATCATCCTGTGAGAAGTCACAAACAAAATCTTTATGTAGAGATATAAAAAACTCCACTCTACAGTGTGAGATATAGTGTCACATACACACAAAAAAAAATGTATTTATCACATAGCAGTTAACAAATGGACAGCATCTTTCTTAAGGAAAAGCTCCAAACCAGGTCATTATTTCAGGATGCATTTTCACCCTTAGAAATCTATCTTGAAAAGAGGTTAGAAAAAAAATTTCTCAGGCTCAATCCAGAATTTCAGATACTACTCCTGAATTATTTGTAAGTGAGGGTTAGAAACCCAGGAGGAACTTCACCAGCTTCTGTTTTCTAAGAAAAACCTCATCACAGCAGCAGCTTTGCAGGATTCAGCAGTTACTTCACGACGTCACAGATGCCTGTGGAATATATATTGTTCCCACAAACTGTGATCCTGGTCTGTGGAGTAAAAAATTTCTCATGTGATTTTTAATCTTGCCTTGTTTTCTTCATCTGATACTGTTAAAATAAGATTGCTTTTTCCTTGTTACATTTTCTTTCGTATAGACATATCTATGGGTTCAACTAATACATAAAAAGTTTAAGAGTAAAATAAAAAGTACCCTGAGCACATAAAGACAAAGAAAGACAGGGATATTTGTTGTCTTATTTAATTTAAAATCCAGGAGAAAATTTACAGAGTGAGTGAAAACTCTCAATAAAGGTAACATCCGGGGGGATGGAGTCCTAATACAGAGATAAATTTAACCAGCTGAATTAAAGGGAAAAAATGGGAAAAGAGAGAAAGAGGACAAAAACCATCAAATATTTTAACTTTCCTAAGTATGTTTGATCATGTTCTGCTTGATCCAGTATCTGCAGCAACCAGTAACTGTCAGTGATGAGCTGCTCAATGTTTTGCTTTCTTTGCAGGACAGATACAGCTGAAGTGATACCACCTTGTACCATAGTGACTGTCAGGGTTAGGGAGGAAGGAGTCTAGTGCTGAAAAACAGTGGAATGCTTTTTACAGGTGTCCTTTTGCAATGATGTATGTTTCCATGGTGCTGGGTGAACAGAAGTAAGCGTACAGAGAAAATGAGCACCTGTGTGTCTCGCCACCACCCTGCACTGCTCCTGGGTCTGTGCTGAGCAGTCAGGATCTTATGCAGAGGAAGAAACTGGGGTGACACATCTGGCAAAGGTTCTCCTGAGGTAGGAGCTATAGACTATAGAGATGTTAGAGCTACCTATTTTAATTTGCTTTTGGCTCTGGTGGTAAATGGAGCTGACTCAGTGGAGCAGGCGTTGTTCCTTTGGATGAAGCACAAGATAGTATCTGATCAAGGCTGAAAAAAATACCAGTGCTGAGAATGGATTCCTTTTGCTAACACATGGGCTCATCTCCTAAAGTCACTCTGATTGCAGGGTCTGATGAACCTAGCAGAGGAAATCGCCTGAAACCATGACAGCAGTAATATTTACCACATTTTTCTCCACACATTAAGCTGCATGAATTCAGTCTGCTAGTGACTGGATCACTGCTGCAGACAGATTCCCAGGGTTGTGACCCTGAAAGGAGGTCTGCAAATAGCTGAGCAGTTTAATTAAGAGAGTAACATAGGAAAGTAATTTCTCTTCCTTACTGTTGCTGATGCTTATGTAAATGTTTCTACAGAGAGGAAAGTCCATTTGCTCATTTTCTTATCCTTATTTGAGTCACAGACCCTCTAATTTAGAAAAGACAAACCTGTTCAGGATAGTGGCAGAAGATGACAGACATACAGATACAGCTGCTTTATTACAGTATTTTGCTTTCCTCATTCAGATATCACGCAGCCAAAGTGCAGGGATAATAAAGGCTGGTTGGATGATACAAAATCTTGCGCTTAAAAGTCACCATCATAAGGTAAGAGCAAAAGTTTCCCCCTTTCAGCTAAGCTGATTTGCATGCTTCTGGCAGCTGTTTCTGGAAAGGATGCAGGATTGCATAATAAAAATCCTAGAGCATATGAAATTGTATAGCTGTATAAAGAATCAATACAGAAAGATTCAATTTTTGGAGGAAAGAGGGGTAACAAGTTCTACTTTGTAAAAGCAAAGGAAAAAAGATGACCTGCAATAGCTTGATAGGACAAATATTTGACAGCAGCAGGAAAATCAACTTTGTTTATGCTGCGTAGGTAACAACATAGATTTTCTCCAGCCTTCTGGATAAGAAAGCCCACAGGCTTTCTACAGTAGATGGAAAGTAAGTATTGCACTGTGAAAGATGATGAAAGGTGGAGAAAATGCAGAGTCATGAGCTTTTTCTTAAGCCTACTGAATCATATATTCTCCCAAACCAGCCAGAACAATACATAGGAGCACAGTGGCAAATAGATTTCTTTTGATGCTGATGGTTTCAGAAGAAGTGGTTCTAGCACTCTCTGGAACTATATTAGTATATTTGGTACTTCTCTGTTCCCAAGTGAGTAAATTTTGTGAGGGAGTTATATTTGTGTGACACTGTAGTAAGTGAAATGAAAACAAAGCTTTTTTTAATAGGTATGTAACCTCCTGGATCTGTTTCAAATAAATTCACACATCACATACTTTTCCCTTTGAAAAGCACCTACAAGAAACTCACTCTTCTAAATGGAGAGATAAATATAAATCAAGCAAACATGGATAGCAGAAAAGAATTACTCTTCTCTCCCACTTGAGTCCTGCCTGTTTGGAACAATAGTTATTAAACATATTACTATATTGAGGAACACTTCTGCAAATTCTGCAGATTAAAATTTAGTTCAGCTCCCAGGATGATAAGTTCCCTGGTTGTGCTAGGCTAACACACTTAGATCAGTTGAAAACAGAAGTCCTTTTATGAAGGGGGAATGCAGATGTAATCCCATAACAATAACCCATTGTATTCATTTACAGTAATGCCACCTGTGTTTCACAATTCAAAAGAACCAGCCAAGAGATTTTTCAATGTGAAATATCAATTGTGTACAGAAAAGTGCTAGTTGCCTGTGCAATATCTTGGCCAGTCCATCCTATTCTTTCTCCTCACTGCATTGTTTTATGGATTCTCATAGCAGCCTGTGTTTGCAAGTCTGATAGATAGACTACTAGTTTCCATTATAAACCAAACGAATAAATAAACCAATAAATAACTAAAATCTCTAAGTCTTTTCCTATGTTCTTGATCTTTGAAAACATAAGAGAGGAAGATGGTAAGAGTAGAGAGGAAGATGGTGAGAGTAGAGATGAAGATAATAGTGAGGACTAAAATAGGGCTTCTAACCTATAGCAGAAATTCTTCAGTAATAGTAAATCCTATCTTTTTCTAGTTATAGCAGACTTACTGATCATCAGCATATAAAGTACTGAGCAGATACAATGAGTTGCATAGACATTCTGTAAAACATGCAAGAACAGTCTCCTCTATTGTCTCCTATTTCTTTGCTTTGAGATATGTAAATTACCAAAAAGAAACATTTGAGAGGCAGTGTGGACTACAAGATGGAGTCTTGAGGATAAAGATCAGTCTTCTACTGCTGAATTTGCTTATGGTCTCTCTTTGCTTTGCTTTGGCTTTTTTTTTTTTTTTTCCTTTTGATTTTTTTACCCAGAGAAACGTTACTTCTTTGACTAGTTACCTTCATCTCAAAATCCCTTGTCTCCTGGTGGAGCTTATTGATTTTGGTAGAACAGTCACTAATCACAAGTTGGCACAGGCACATGCTATAAGGAATTGAACTTCTTTACAGGTATAGTTGACCAATAAAGGTGCTTTATTATGATTGCCCCTTTGATTTTTTCAGTCCTCGAAATACTATCATGCTATTAAAATGCCTTTCTGGAAAAGAGAGTCAAAGGGCTACAAGGAGAGGCATGAGCTGCAGTATGCTCTGCTTTCTTCCATTACCGTTCCTGAAGCTCATCGTCATGACAAAACTTGGTATTTTTGTCCCTTCTATCAATGCTTTTTGAGTCTTAAACAGGGGCCCAGTTCCACCATTTCATGCATTCCAACTCTCTGTTAAAACACACCAAGAAGTTAAAATGTTTGATATCTCACAGATTAAGGCTTACATGTGTACGTTTATGTAATAAAATATAAATATTATGTATTTTATATTTAATATTCCTGGTGGTGGTGGTATCTTCAGACACTGCTGTAACTTATTTACAAAATATATTTACAGGTTCAGTTATTTGGTCATGGGTATTATATTGATATATGACATATGAAGACAGTTAAACAATTTAAGCACAAATCTGAGAATTTCCAATACAGTGATTAAAATTTGAAATAAAGGTGCACCATCTGTGGTTTCCCACATGGGGGATTCTGTAGCAAATTAGCCAGGAACTCACAGCTGGCTCTTCTGTCTGGTATCTTCCCAGATGCTGTAACTGTAGTTCAAGCAGCTCTTGGCTCTGAGAGGGCTAAGGGGCTTCTCTCTCTTGTGCTTGCAGGGCTCTTAGAGGGTTGCTTGCCTTGGTCCAGGTGCGAGGCCCAGGTGTGGTTTGCCTGCTAGGACTAACTCTTCAGCTGCAACTCCACCAGCATTTGGCTCTTGTTGCTTTCTGGGTGAGAACCAGGCAAATTGCCTACCATCTTGGCTGGTTTAAATACCATCTGAAGACAATTAATGCCCTTTGGTAACAGAGAAACCTGATAGCTGATAGGATGGGACATATCCAGCCATGACCAGGGGCACACACATTCACAGGTGCATTACAAGGTTAATTACCCATGCTACACATTTGCCTGGGCCATCTGGACCCCAGGAAATGTCCAGGTTTGCACATTCACAGGTGCTTAGTCCATTATCTGGCTTAGGGCATGTTTTGGAGCTTATACCTTCAGAACAATTTAAAAGAGATTTTCATTCTGCTTTGTGAGCTCTGACATCTGGATTCTGCAAGTCTAGTCCACTTCCATGAAGACGTTCATCAGGGATTTGACTGAAAGAAAGAGTGAATTTGTTAAGACACTTTACATTCCTTTTTTTATTTTTTTTTAACAAGTAGACAATTATACTGAAAAAAAATGCCCTAGGAAAACTAAACTGAAATTAAAAAGTTTCTATCATGGGAACACACCAGAACACAAGAAGGTCATAAATGTTCATTCAACCATCTCTCAGGGTTTACGGATAGATCATTAAAGAGCCATTGATAGCTCAGAGAAAATATGGAAAAATCCTATTTAGAAGTAATTCTATTCAGGCATTGCACATGCTCTACATTGCCTTCCCTTTGTCCTTGATTACTAAGGACATATGAATGAAAGCAGTTTTTAAAAAGCTCATCTGTGCTTCTTCAGCTTGCTTGCATTCATGGGGTTTCTGCTGGTGTTTTTACTGGCTGTAGTAGGAAAGAATGTTGTAGATAAGAAAGACATTTTAATGTCTTGTAGGAAAAGGAAGCATCAGAATGTCAAAAGAATGGGCAGATTCCATAGTAAAGAAATGTAGGAAATATATTTTTCTTATATTGGAAACAGTGACACTCAATACTCAGTTGTAGCTCCTGCTGAGAAAAGCACTTAAGCACGTGTTCCACAACAAAGTTGCTTATGCCTATCAACTCAGGAGGATATGACTATTTTTCTGAAGCTCTTTAGCTGGTTAACTCACTGCTTGGGGTAAAACACTGATTCAGGGTCTTAAGCAATCTCATTTCAGATACTAGGATACTAGTGCCTTATATAAGTGCTAAGTGAGAGTATTGTTCTAAAATCTAACTACATAATCTTAGCCTTGGATTTATTGTTTGTTTTGTTGGGGTTATATATATATATAGATAGATAGATAGATAAATTAATTCGGAGTCCTTTACAAAGTACTTGTCTGAATTACAATTTACATATTACCCAGAGGTCCCAGGCCTGAAAAATGCTACAGGAAGGAGAAATTGTAGTTCCCTCAAATATTCACTGCTCCTGTATGCTAGCTTCACTGAGAATCAGTAAGAATAAGGTAGATATTCTGGAAAGTGATGTTCAAGTATGTGTCAAGGCACTTGTGTCTCCTGGAAAACAAGCATCAACAATTCTTACTCTTCAAAACTCTTACAATATTTTTCAGCAATTTCTCCTCTCAACTATCATGACAACTGAACATTTCATTTTTCTACAAATGTCTTTGCTGCTGTATTACTAGGATTTTGTCCAATAGATTGAATCTTTCTTTTATCACATAGCACATCGCTCTCTTCAAAGATTCCAAACTTAGAAAATTAAGCCTGACCTCCCCCCTTATCATATAATTGGGGTCAGAAATTCTACAGAAATTATCCATTAGTAAAAGAGTCTGATCAATATTTCTTCCATAGGATGGATCCTGGCTTGAACCCTAAACTTAAACCTACCTGAAGCTGCTGAAAAATAAACTCTAAGAGGTTTAAATCTGAATTTCATAAAGCTTCTTTCCAGCTATAAGATCTCATTATCATACTCTAACACAAGCTCACAGAATATTCAGATGAGAAGTGATTTTGAATTTTTTTTTGGTTTGCTTTACTTATTCAGATGCCACTCCTGTACAAACATTCAATTAGTTTATTTAGAAACTGCCATCACTACCGTCATGATGCTCAAAGACATATCTCAAATGCAAATTCCATAACAGTGAGAAACTAATTCTGTTCCATATAAGCCTATTAGAAAACCAGCCAACTGAACTGTGCTGCTCCTAATAGCTATTTAAAAGACAAATGATTAGTTTTAAATGGGAAATCTAATTTTGGTTTACATTAAACACTGCATTTCAAAAAGAAAACTTCATCTAAATATAATTGGATGAAATTACTCTGAACCAGTGCCAAAATCTACTAGTTGAATGCAGCTCATTATGGCTTTGCTCTTCGTCTGGAATAACCATTAAAACTCAAATTTCATCTTTGGTGGATTTTAAAGGATTTTTTTGTTGTTACTTCTAGATTGGCATTATATAATACTAATACCTACACACATTTTCTGTTGTCTTTGTTGATCCGTCATGAGAGAACGCACATCACAGAATCACAGGTCCTCTGGAACACGTTTTTTTAGAATCATAAAATCAGTCACGGTTGGAAGGGACCACAAGGATCATCTAGTTCCAACCTCCCTGCCATGGACAGGGACACCTCACACTAGATCAGGCTGGCCAGAGCCTCATCCAACCTGGCTGCAAACACCTCCAGGGATGGGGCCCAAACCACCTCCTTGGACAACCCAATCCAGGCTTTCACCACTCTCATGGTCCAGTCTGAATCTCCCCACTTCCAGCTTTATTCCATTCCCCCTAGTCCTATCACTACCTGATATCCTAAAAAGTCCCTCCCCAGCTTTCTTGTAGCCCCCTTCAGATACTGAAAGGCCACAAGGTCGTCACCTCGGAGCCTTCTTTTCTCCAGACTGAACAGCCCCAACTCTTTCAGTCTGTCCTCATAGGAGAGGTGCTCCAGCCCTCTGATCATCCTGCTGGCCCTTCTCTGGACACCTTCCAGCATGTCCCTATCCCTCTTGTAATAGGGGCTCCAGAACTGGACACAGTACTCCAGGTGGGGTCTCACCAGAGCTGAGTAGAGGGGGAGAATCACCTCCCTTGACCTGCTGGCCACACTTCTCTTGATGCAGCCCAGGATCTGGTTGGCTTTGTGGGCTGCAAGTGCACATTGACAGCTCATGTTGAGCTTCTTGTCTACTAGCACCCCCAAGTCCCTCTCCTCAGGGCTTCTTTCCAGCCAGTCCCTGCCCAGCCTGGATTTGTGCTTGGCATTGCCTCGACCCAAATGCAGGACCTTGCACTTGGTCTTGTTGAACCTCATGAGGTTGGCTTGTGCCCACCTCTCCAGCCTGTCCAGGTCCCTCTGGATGGCATCCCTTCCCTCCAGTGTGTCTGCTTCACCACACAGCTTGGTGTCATCAGCAAACTTGCTGAGGGTGCACTCAATGCCACTGTCTATGGCACCGACAAAGATGTTGAACAAGACTGGTCCCAGGACTGAGCCCTGAGGGACTTTGCTTGTCACTGGCCTCCACTGGGACATGGAGCTATTGACAGCCACTCTTTGGGTGCAGCCATCAAGCCAGTTCTTTATCCATGTCGTGGTCCACCCATCAAACCCATGTGTCACCAGTTTGGAGACCAGGATGTGGTGTGGGACAGTGTTGAAGGCTTTGCTCAGGTCCAGGTAAATGACATCAGTTGCTCTCCCCTCATCTATTAATGTTGTCACCTGTTCATAGAAGGCCACCAGGTTTGTCAGGCAGGATTTGCCCTTGGTAAACCCATGCTGACTGTACCCAGTCACCTCTTCACTATTCTTCTGTCTCAGTAGTGCCTCCAGGAGGATCTGCTCCATGATCTTACCAGGCACCAAGGTGAGACTGACTGGCCTGTAGTTCCCTGGTTCTTCCTTCTTCCCCTTTTTGAAAATGGGAGTAATGTTTCCCCTTTTCCAGTCAGTGGGGACTTCTCCAGACTGCCAGGACTTCTGGAATCTAATAGAGAGGGGTTTAGCAACCTCATCTGCCAGTTCTCTCAGTACCCGTGGGTGTATCCCGTCGGGCCCCATGGACTTGAACACTCTGAGGTTCTTCAGGTGATCATGAACCTGATCTTCACTCACCATGGGCAGTTCTTCCTCCCGGTCCCTGCCATTATCTTCCAGGACTATTCCAGGAGTGTGGCTGGAGGCCTTTGCAGTGAAGACTGAGGTAAAGAAGTCATTGAGAACCTCAGCCTTTTCCAGGTCACTTGTGACCATTTCAGTGTTTCCTTTCTGAGGGGGCCCACACCTTCCCTAGTCTTCTTCTGACCATTAATATACCTGTAGAAATTCTTAGTGTTCCCTTTAACCTCCCTGGCTAGATTCAATTCAAACTGTGCCTTGGCTTTCCTAACCAGGTCTCTTGCTGCTCGGGCAGCTTCCTTATATACCCCCATTCCAGTTGTCCTTTTCTCCACTCCTTGTAGAGTTTCCTTTTAAGTGATAGTGTGTCCAGCATCTCCTTGCTCATCCAGGCAGGCCTCCTAGCATTCTTCCCTGCTTTCCTCTTTGTTGGTATACATTGCTCCTGGACACAGAGGAGGTGCTCCTTGAATACTGACCACTTCTTCACTCTAGCTTCTCAAATAGGAACACCTGAGAGATTTTGGGAGCCACTTTCCCAGGATGTTCAGATGGCTTTTCAATATCTCCAAGTGGGAGACTCCACATCCCTCATACATGTGTGTATGTGTGTGTCCGTTTGTGTATGGATGTAATTATAGACAAATACCCTGATGCTCCAGAACTTTGAGACCATAGTTTCCATAGGAGCTAGGCTTTTACAGTGAAAAAATTCTGAGGTTTAGCTGCAACCAGAAAGGGCTCAGAGGCAATGTATCAGAAAATGTCATTTAGTGCTAGAAATACCCAGCACAGTCCTCCACAGTCCTTTCCCATTTTTATAAACTAAACAAAATTGGTTTCAATGAGAATGTTAGCTGTTGTGAAAGATCATGGAATATGGGAGAGTAAATTGCGCAGATAGAATTTTTGCTTCATGACAGGAGGTGTTGTCTAGACACAGTTCTGACCCAGACTGCCCAGAAAATGAAGTTTTCAAAACAAGTTGTAGTAGTCCTTCATGCTGAAGTTTTCATTATATCCTTTCATACAGTCACGCTCCTCTAGAAAGGAGGCACTTGGCAGAAGTGATCTCATCACCATCTCAAATTCAGATAGGACATTTATAGAATCAGTCTTAGAATGGTTTAGGTTGGAAGGGACCTTTAAAAGGCACCTAGGCCAAACACAACCACACCCTCCACTCCTCAGCCTGCAGTGAGCAGGAACATCTTAAACTAGAGGTCAGAACAATCTGACCTTGAATGTTTCCAGGCATGGGACATCAACTACCTCCATGTTTGAGTATTTCACCATTCTCATTGTAAAAACCTTTTTCCTTTTATCTCATCTAAATCTTTTAGTTTAAAACCACTAAACCTGTCCTGGTGCTGCAGGTCCTACTAAAAAGACTGTCCATGTTATTTTTGTAAGTCACCTTTAGGTGTTCAGAGGCTACAGTAAGTTCTCTTCTCCAGGCTGAACAACTCCAATTATCCCAGTCTTTCTTCATAAGTGAATTGTTTCAGCCCTTGGATCATTTTTGTGGCCTTTATGTGGACCTGCTTCAATAGGTCCATGTCTGTCTTGTGCTGAGAACTCCAGAACTCCTGGTGGGGCCTCACTAGAGTGGATTAGAACAGTAAAATCATCTCTCTTGTCCTGTTGGCCATGCATTCTTTGATGCAGCCCAGTATACAGTTGGTCTCATTTTTCACTCACCAGTACTCCCAAGCAGGGTTGCTCTCCATCTCTTCACACCCAAGCCTGGACTGATACTAGTGATTCCTCCAATACGGGTACAGGGCCTTGCACTCAGCTTTGTTGAACCCCATGAGGTTCACATGGGCTCACTTCTCAAATTTGTCCAGGTCCCTCTGACTGGCATCCCATCTCTCAGGTGTGCCAACTGCACCACTGAGCTCAGTGTCATCTGCAGATTTCCTGAGGGTGCAGTCAATCCAAATGTCTATGTCACCAGTGAAGATATCAAACAGCATTGATCCCAGTACAAACCCCTGAGAAACACCATTTGTTGCTGATCTCCATAAGTACATTGAGCCATTAACCAGCCAACTACTTCCTTATCCACTAAAACAGTCCATCTATCAAATCCATCTCTCTCCAATTTAGCAAAGGATTTTCCAGGCAACCAGGTAAACGGCTTTGTAGAAGTCCAGATATACAAATCCATAGCTCTTCTCTTGTCCACTGGTGTAGTCACACCACCACAGAAGGTCACTAGGTTAGTCAGGCAGTACTAACCCTTGGTGAAGCCATTTAAAACCTAAGATTCTGGCCTATACTCAGGAATTATCCTTCAGTGGATGTTGACATTGAGGAGAAATAAACACAGGAAGCAATCAGAGATCGGTCTTTTTGTTAGCCAGCACAAAATATCATCAGCTATTTTGCAGGACTAAGCCAGGAGACAGGTATTCGGCATACCTCATGCTCCAGACCACTCCATACAGTTTGTGATTTTGATGTTGTGTTTATAGTCCTATGGGAACATTAACAAGAAGACTAATTAGTAATTTGTCTGGTTTCCCCTATGCTGCCACCTGGGAGAAAAAAACAGAACATAATTAGAATAACAACAAACCAACCCATCAACTAACCCACCAACCAACAAAAATCCATGTCTGAATCTTCCTCTTCCCCGGGACCACAGTTGATTTCACTGGGTGGTTAACTCTGTAGTTCTAATTGGAATTAAATGCCATGCTAAATTTTCTTCAAGAGTAAGTTGAAAATCTGCTTAACATTTTCAGCTCTAAGTTTTACCTCAGATCTAAAGATCCAGTGTGTGTCTATCTCCTCTTTAATATATGTCTATGTTATACTTCCAGGAAAAGAAAGTTAATAAAAATACTCTTTTACAGGCAAAGCAGGTGTTATATGCTTACAAGTTAACACAGCAATGAATTATTTCAGACATCTATTGGCTCTAAAAACTTTTCTATTTTTAATTGGAAAGATACACAGACAATCATCTCAAGGGGCCCTACACTACTATCACATAATACACACAGATAGAAATGATTCCCCTTTATGTGCTGTGTTGCATTATGGCATTATGACAACACTGGTCTTCCAGAAGCAACATTAAAAGAATTATGTTTGGATCTTCTAAAAATCAGCTTTGCACTGAAGCTGAAGTGGTGGCACTAGTTCCCTTATTAGACTAAAATATTGTTCAAAGAAATATCAGTGTGTAGTTTAAGATGCATTTAACTACCTAGCTGCAGATATCTTAGTCCACTTTCTAAGGAGCCCACCTCCTCATGTAGTCAATGGAAAAGGATATGCCTCTTCAGTGAACAATTCCTCTTTGGAGTTACGTTCTAGAAAAACAGCTTCTTGTTAATTTCATAGATGCCTCTCTCATTTTGGCTGCTGCTGTCCAGGGAGGTTGCAGTGTTTCTTCCTTCCCATGGAGCCTGAAGGTGAGAGCCTTCTAGCCAAGCTAGTTAGGCTCAATAGAGATCTGGACAATAACATTTTGAAAAGGATTTCTCTAATTGTATTCAGACTTCTAAACTGCACCAAATTCTCCACTGGCTCTGACAATTACCTCCCCACTGCCTGTAAGGAGAGTGCGTGTAACCATCTCAATCTATCTGCCCCTATTATAGGCAAACTAGGCAAAAGAATCTCTCTCTTTGCCTTTTGTTGTACACTAACTGAGATAACTAATAGCTGCCAGTCACAATTCATGTTTTAATTTCATCCTCTCTGGTGAAGAATATAGGAAAGGAAGGGAGGAAGGAAGAGAAATTATGCTGTTAGCACAATGTATTGTTTAGACACATAGTGTTCATTTCTTTCCGGATTCATGACACAGTTCAGCCAACAGTAGTAGAAGTGGAAAAACAGAATCTGATATGTTTGGAGAATGCAGTGCTATATGCCAGTTCACGAGTCTGTTCAGCTACAAAGGTCTTTTCCCTGG
This sequence comes from Indicator indicator, assembly GCF_027791375.1. Classification (NCBI taxonomy): domain Eukaryota; kingdom Metazoa; phylum Chordata; class Aves; order Piciformes; family Indicatoridae; genus Indicator; species Indicator indicator. Next base: position 150,115 of record NC_072053.1, on the reverse strand, counting down.
GTTTATATTCTTTCATTATCAGAGTTACTCATTACTCCACCTGAATTAATATTAGACTTCAGAAAGGTGTACCAGTGCTAATACAGACGTACATAGCACCTGAGGGGTAAAGATGTTGTGTCTGCAGATAAGGTGATAGCAAACCAAATAATCCAAGAAACAAACAGAACGCATAGAACAGTGTCGCATGAAAAATAGTGGGCTGGAACATGTGAGTTGTAGTGTTTTTCTTTAAGCCTGGAATAAATGGTCATTGTTACAGTACCATTTTTGCCTTGTGTTAAATTTGTTTCAGCTGCTCTCAAAAGAAATATACTCTGAAGCAGTTCTTAATCCATGGAGCTACCTGACTTTTCATTCTAGGAGCATGAAGAAAAGCTCATGTCCTGAAAAAAAAAAAGTCCCTTGTAAACTCTAAACAAAGAGAAAGGATGAATTTGTAATGTAACCATCATATGTTTTAGATAAATCCAATTCTATGACATTTTAATCAAGACTAGATTGGTTTATATCTGTGCATATTGAAGAGTTTGGGATTCAGTTTTTACTTCTATTAAAATATGACAAAATCCAACCAGTTCTGTTATCAAAAATGACTCAGGCCTTGAAAGAGAGTTAATAACAAGAAAACAGAGACCATTTCTCAGCTACAGTTAATTACTGTGGCTTTGATAGCATCAGTTGAACCTATATAATTTCTGGAGATTGATTGTAAGGAATATAAACCTGTAATCTGTTCTTATTGTTATCAGAAAAAAAAACAATATCTGCTGTTCAGCCTGAACAGGTTTAGTTTTGTTTGTTTGTTTGTTTGTTTCTAAATGGATCCTCTACTCGGTGAGAAGCCTCCTTCACTCCAACCACATTTACCTATTAGCTATCTATACATTGATGAAGTCTTTCTTTTATTTGTTTTGAGTCTGCTGTGTGGTCATTTTACCTGGCATCTCCTGGTTTGTTTTGTTATAGTGAGCAATTGTTCCTTTTCACTTCCTCTGTGATCCTTCCTCTCATATTTCATGTCATCTGATCCACCTTCATGCTGAAGAGATTAAATTACTTTTTCCTTGAAAAAGAAAATCAAGACCTGAAATTCCTTACATTTTTTTTTCATAATTTCTCTCCACCTTTTCTGAGAGGGAAGACTAGAACTGACCACAGTATTCAATGTGTGATTTCACAACAGGAACCAGCACTTTTCTCCTTTATTCTCATTTGTTCTGTCACTAATGTATTAAGATTTTTTTTTTCACATAACTTTGCATTTCCCAACTACATTTAAATTCACCCTACCTGTAGCATTAAAGAGAGACAGTCTTGCACATTTCACCAGCCTGCGCCTCAGCTAAGCCAGCAGCACAATGCCAAAACTTTTGAGATTCTACCTGTGAAACAAGTTATGTCTCTCTGAAATGAGTGAGTAATCAAATTTTAATAGCCATGAAGCTCCAACCTCTATCAAGTCTTTAACAAGGCCTGGTGATTGTTAAGTCATTGATAAGCTCTGGTCATGCCAGGTCTTTGTTAGGGTGATGCATTTGTTTATAATAGATATTTTAAGCAAGGTTAGGATATGAATAAATATTATAGTTGGTTTCCCTATCATCCCTATGGGATTCAATGACATGGTAAACTGGAGTTAACAAGCAGTCTGCTAGTCAAATAAGCTTTATGAAAATATGTGTTTTATGAAATCTGGTATTATTTTCTACTAAAAGTACTTTAGGAAGATTGACTTTATTTTAAAAGGTTTAACCAGAAAGAAATTCAAATAGGTGTTTAAATTAATTTATTTGTCTGGGAACTAGACCTGTGTAACTTTCAGACAGTTTTGAAAATCTCAGTCTATGCACTTGGGACTACTCAAATATAGGTAATTTTTTAATTTCGGTGAGAAATGAGGTACTTTTTAATCATCATTTGAACAAAATCAATCAATGCTTTGATATTCCTAGACTCACACAGCTTCACATGAATTGAGAGCTGCTTAATACAATCGGTATGTATATTTCTAATCCTACATTTTTCAGGTGGTTAAATTACATAATTACATAGGTTTATCTTAAAAAAAAAAAAAGAAAAAAAAAGAAGGAAAACAGGAATAGAATTGCATGAGAAATTAATTACTAAAATGAGTCTAATTTATTAATAGTGGAAGAAATTTACCTTAAGCAACTAAAAGTCCTTTTCTGGCTGGTGTAGTAGCAATTTCTTTACCAGGGTTTTTATCAGAGATGAGATCTTTTGTGATTGTCTGTAAAATTACCTCTTTGCATTTGTCTCCACAGCTGAATGTAGTAATGTTTTTGTTTTCGCTGCAACATTACCTCTAAGAAAAAAATGCTTTTAATGTCTCATTATATTTTTCTAGGACCTACATGTATTCTTCTTTTATATTATCCATGCTGTCTGGAAAGTATCTCATCAAAATTACATTTCCCTTCCCAGCTGAAATGTCATAATTCTTATTTTTTTGTCTTCTTGTTTAATACATGCACAGGTATTTTTCAGTGACCATCTTTGAGGAAAATCAAGAATCGCAAGCTTTGTAAATGTTTTAGGGTACTAAAGGAACTATTATGGAGTTTTATTTAGCCAAGAACCCAAAGTACATGCAATTTGGCAGAATGAACATAATCCTGGTATGGTTTATAGCATGTTTTAATGAGCACTGAACATAAACTTCAGTGTCTAATATTGATAGCCCAATGCACATTCAAAGGAAGCAAACTATTTCTATTCTTGTAGAAATAAAATTTTTACAGTTTTATTGCTAATGTCCTTAACTGCTTCCTCCTTACAAAGATATTTTCCCTTATTCTTCTTTTTTCCATGGCAATGTAGTTTTTTCCCCATCTTCATTTTTTTTTTGGTGAAAAATTTTTTATCTATGTTATGCAAGAAAATATAAAGAAATTTGAACTGTTCAGAGTTTTACATGTGGAAATGAGGTATTTTCTTATTTTTGTGTGTGAGAGAGAGAGAAAGAAAGAAACTAATTTCTGAAGCAGTATATTGAATTTTGTCCCATCTCATTCCTCAGCCACACTGAGCACAGTTCTGAGTGGGTGGTTCAGGACTAACTCAGTGAAGTCGGTAAGCCTACACAGGTGTCACTAAACTTTCAATTTACAGCATCGGTGAAGACCTTTATCACTACTAATGACCAGAATGTGAAATAATAATACCTTTCCCCTGAGATTTTGGGGTTTGATGACCAGCCCTGCTTGAAGTGGAACTCAGTGAGACAGAAACTGAAATTCTGTGCTGCTGTTTTGTAATATGTCTGTGAAACACTCACTGGGGAGAATGCACACAAATGATGTGTTTGACTGTTTTGGAGTTCAATATGAGGTAACACTGGGATAATTACATGAAAAATTTTATTATTTTCCCCAAATCTTCTGATTGCCTTTTCTAAAAAAGGTTATATAGAGTTACTTTCTGGTGCATTAGGAAATAAAAACATTACTTTGCATCTCTGGGAATCCATAATAGCATGCGGCAGACTCAGTCCAGAAAGTTCCTGCAGTGCATTGATGACAAGTTTCTGATGAAGGTGGTTGAAGAACCAAAGAGGAGAGGTATGATGCTGGACCTTGTATTAACAAACAAAGAAGGTCTGGCCAAGAATGTAAAGGTAAAAGGCAGTCTTATCTGTAGTGACCGTGAAATGATAGAGTTTAGTATTGTTCGGGAAAGAAGCAGGGTAAATACTGCACAGGAAAAGGGTCTGGGCAGTTGGGAGGATTATAGAAACTCTGTCAAAGCAGTTGGGAGGGTTATAGAAATCCTGTCAAAGCGTAATGAGATGCAACAAGGAAGACCAAGGCTCTCTTGGAACTAAACCTGGCTATGAAATTGAGATAACAAGAAAGGCTTCTTTAAATACCTCAATAGTAAAAGGAAGAATAGGGGAAAAGTGAGATGGCAGAATTACTGAATGCTACCTTTGCCTCAGTCTTTACTGCTAAGGAAACCCTCAGGAATCTCAAAAACTGAAAGTAAGAGAGCAAAACTGAAAGGAGAAAGACTCTCCACTGGTCAGTGTGGATTGTGTTAGAGATTACTTGGATGGAATAAAAATGCTAGGATCCATGCGTGCTGATGGAGTACATCCACAAGTACTCAGGGAGCTGACTGATACTGTTGCTGTACCACTCTCGATTTTTGAAAGATCATAGAGGTGCCTGAAGACTGGGAGAGCCAGTGTCACTCCAGTCTCCAAAAAAGGGCATGGAAGAAGACCCTACCATCTACAGACCAGTCAGCCTCCCCTCCATCCCTTGAAAGGTGATGGAGCAGCTCGTTCTGGAGGCTGCCTCTAACCCCTAACATTCTGTGATTCTGTGATTGACTTGACACCAGATAGAAATGGTACAGCCCCATGTGAGATGGATATATAAATGCACATCACAGAATCACAGAATGTTAGCTGCTGGAAGGGACCTTGAAAGATCATCTAGTCCAACCCCACTGCCACAGCAGGATCACCTATACCAGACCACACAGTAGCTCATCCAGGTGGGTCTTGAATATCTCCAGAGAGGGAGACTTCACAACCCCCTCGGGAAGCCTGTTCCAGTGTTCCCTCACCCTCACAGTGAAATAATTCTTCATTCTGTTTCCACGGAACTTCCTATGCCTCAACTTCCACCCATTGCCCCTTGTTCTGTCATTTGGCATCACCAAGAAGAGCCTGGCTCCATCCTCTTGGCACTCACTCTTTACATATGTATAAACATTAATGAGGCCACCTCTTAGTCTCCTCCTCTCTGAGCTAAAGCGCCCCAGCTCCCTCAGTCTCTCCTTGTAAGGAAGATGTTCCACTCCCTTAATCATTTTTGTGGCTCTGCACTGGACTCTCTCAAGCAGTTCCCTGTCCTTGAACTGAGAGGCCCAGAACTGGACACAATATTCCAGATGTGGCCTCACTAGGTCAGAGTAGAGGGGGAGGAGAACCTCTCCTGACCTGCTGACCACACTCCTAATACAACCCAGGATACCATTGGCCTTCTTAGCCATAAGAGCACATGGCTGGCTCTTGGTCAACCTTTCATCTACTAGGGCCCCAGGTCCCTTTCCCATTCACTGCTCTCTTTAAGCTGAAGATGTTTCTCTGAAGCCTATCAGGCAATTTAAGACAATTTTACCTTGAAAATACCACTCTGAAGCATAGTATTCATTGTAATTTATGACAAGCCAATCTACTGAAGATTAATATTTGGTAGACAGGATCTTTTATCTTGGGAATAAGAGGATTATAAATACTGTAATGGCCTGTCCCTGACAGATTGCTTACATTATTCATCAAGCCATGGTGCAACAATCACTATTATTTCAAATCTTAAATACTATTAAATACTAAACATTCAATCAATTTTCTAAGCACTACAGTGTGTTGCCAAGATGGTTGTGTAACCTCTATGACAACAGAGTTTCAAAATTCTGGTGAGGGTATCCATGAGCAGCTTGATCTAACACTGAAATTATGACAGCTTCAAGAAGTAAATTGGATGAGATGATCTCCACAGGTATCTTGGACCGATTTTTTTCTGTAATTCTATGGCTTCAACAGGGAGACATTTCTCTCATATGAGCAGCTATACATTTACTCTGGAAATCTAATGGTAGAGAAAGAGAGGGGTTGAAGTGGGGAAAGTTTACTGGAATGTATTTTTTCTTTATTTATCATTCTCATGACTAATCTTCTGTCTCAGTCTGTCTTTATTATAACCATAGAGCTGATTAAAAAAAAACCAACAGATAAAAGAAAATTACTTGGCACACTTAATTTGATACTTATCAATGACTTAATCTCCCACGAAATTAATCTGTCACAAAATTAGTCTCTCACTTTATTCTACACAGGAGAAGAGTTGCCTGTTGTCTACTCCTATGTAAAATATTCAGAAAGGTAAGAGGATAACAGTCTTCCACTCTGCAGCTGCATAGTCCCTGGATCACAACAGTTAAAAATTAAGGTCATTTTTTTCTGATGTTAAACTTCCCCAAAGTAAACCTGAGATTATTGACTACAAATTGCAGTAGTAGGATGATTTCTTGTATACCTGATACAAATGCAGCATATTGCTTGGATGCTTGAAACATATACTAAGAAAAGACAGATAATAAATGTAAGATTTTGGGGGAGGAGTGAATGTGAGAGAAATGACACTGCAGTGCAAGCTTTTATCTCTGTTATGCCTGAAGATAATCTGTCTTTAGAGTTAGTGAGCTAGACCAAGAGCTGCCTGAGCCAGTGGGAAATCTATGTGTGAGGAGCCTAACTCAAGAAGTATGCTTGGCAAATTCAATACTGAGGTCTTGTTTCTCCGAAGTAAGGATACCAAGATTTACAAAAGCACAGAATTTTAGAACCAAGGAGAAAAACCAGCTGGGAGATAGGTCATGGTTTTCAGACAGGTAAGTTTGAGCAATGTTTTAGTGACTCACTCAGCAGTTTTCCAGCTTGATGTATTTTCAGTTTCAGTAAGTTTTTGGATAGATGGTAGTTGCCAGATAGCAAAATAGAAGCAGAAAAGTAATGGTAGATATTAATAGTAGCCACATTTTATGGAAGGTTTTTCCATCATGCAGTTCCCCTTTTGCCTTTTTGGCCACTGTTGCAAATAATGTGAATTTATTTTCTCTCAAACAGCCCTCCTCAGATACAAAAACTAAAGGATACTGTATTATGTCTGCTCTCTATTTCACACCTCTTCCTATGATTTGGGCCTTTTTATTTGCCCCCCCCCCCCCCCCCTTTTTTTTTTTCTTTTTATTAGGGATAATCCTAACTACTATGGCTAAAAATGACCAGCTGGTCCAGAAGGGTGAAATTCCATTCAGATAAATGAAAAACATTTTAGTAATAACAACAAAAATATTTCATCCTGCTATTTTGGGAAATTTCAGGTAGTTATTCCTCCTGAATTTAAAATTGCATATATTTTGGAGATGATTTGTTCTTCCAAACAGTATGATGTGCACTTTCAGTCTCCATGTCTATGTCAGTCAGGAAATCTAACTATCCAGGAAACACTTTTGTTAAGAGGTGGAGATCTTGGGTATTGTGATGGTTTAAAACTGTCTTTTTAATTTTTCTTTGCAAAGTTCAAGCAGAGAAAGTGAAAGAATGTAAATAAGTCACTATTGGGGTAAGAAAGCAAAATAATGATTGTTCTAAACACTTCCATTGGATAGATTGAAATGTTTAAGAACCACTACTCAAAACAAAGTTGGGGCAGTCGGGGTCTGAGTTCACAACTTGCTGGGCTGTCTGGCTGCTGCTTCTTGTCTTCTAGCTGAAGATAACACACTGACCCTGGCAAGCTAAGTTAACAGCCTCTCTGCTTTCTAACTTCTCTGCTTTCTGCCCAGGGTTCTGGGGGTAGGAGGACCCTGGGAGAGAGGACCCTTGGGAGGTCCTGTCAGGGGAAGCAAAGGGAGATTGGTTGTACTTTTCTGTTGATTGTATATATTTGTAAATGTTGTGAATTGTATCTGTTTGTACATATCCATTGCATTTAATCATAGATTGTAGATTTGCTTGTAAATACAGCTTTCATTTCTTTCCAGGCTGAGCTAGCCTGGTTATTGTCAGTGTGGGGGGGATTTCAGCTCTCACACTGATACAGGTATTATGCTTTTAGTGTTAATTGAATGGCTGTATTAGAGAAACTTATATTATCCTAGCTCCCTTCCCATCAGATTCTCTGAAGGCATTAAAGTGTACTATCTTATTATTTCCCATCTTGTAATGTTTCTATTACAGTCACAAAATATGTAGTATAACTTCACTCTGAGGTGACATGCACTCCCTGCAGTTTTTGTCATAAGGGTACATAGCCCTTTTCTGCACTATTTATAACTCTTAACTTTTTGTTAATTAATATAAGAATTCTTTTTAATATGTTTTCCACACATATATATACAAAATACATAAATAGTCCACACAAGACAGGTTTAGTGTTAAATCTGTGTTTAGAACCTGCAAGATAAAGACTATTTTATAACAACAAAGAAATGTAGGCAGTAGGATGTAAAAACTCAGTTTCATCATTTAGATATTCTGTTTGTCAGCATTTCCTGATTTTTTTGTCTTCAATATTAATTGTATTTAAAGTAATAATACACAGTGTTGTGAACACCTCTTAAAACTCTTCAGAGAGAAGCAGGCAGAACAGACTGCTAACATTAGTGGTGCACCTACACAACCTATATGTGCAAGGTACTCTTTACATAATTGTAACATAAGCCTGAGGAGAACACAGGATTGGGAAGTAAATAACAGATAGCAAGTCCTTTACAAAATAACAAGAGGAATTTGACAGATGAATTTCCTGCTTCAGAGCATCTGAGTTGTTAGGTTGTTAGGATTGCAGTCATTGTGAGATAAGAATATTGGAGATAAGGCTATTGATTACAGGACAGGAAAAAGTAAAATGTAGAGCCACTATCCAAAGACGTGTTACACAGTTTGATTTGATTGCTAGAAAATCAGGTGGGGGGGTTGCCTTTTTTTTTTTTTTTTTTTTTAATTCCCTGGTGAATGCAGAGCTATCAATATTGTTGGCGTCATTACAAGAGAATTTTTAAACAAACGGAATGAAAACCTGCATCATGCTGCTGTAGCTCAGGCTGTCGGATAGTATCTCTGTGTCTGAAGCCATGTGAGTGAAGGTGGTAACACTGTTACAACAAAGTGCTACATAAACCACTATCTTTTCTCTGGACAGCATTATGGATCAGTAATCTTGTTCACAATTTGTTTTTCAGTTTCATGGGTCTTCCATTTTGAGATAGTTTTCTTAAAGCAGTAGTTCCAGAAATATTAATCTGATTTGGCAGGTCTTCCACATGCAGTGGCAGCAGACTTGTGACTTATTCTCTACATTCAGCCTGCTTGGGTGTCACACGTCAGAAGACAAAGCTCCTATTTGCCTTTTTTTATGTATGACCATACTCTGCATTATTAGTTTGTCTGGATAAATAAATCTGTCAGTGCATCATATATGAGAAATCATGAACGTCAGGAGATGTGCCTCAAGACTGGAAGAAGGCTAATGTCACCTCTATCTACAAAACATGTTCCAAAGAGGACTCGGGTAATCATAGACCCATTAGCCTAAGGTCAATCCCTGAGAAAATTATGGAACAAATCCTCCTGGGGACTATTACAAGTAATCTGAAGAAGGTGATAGGGAAATGCATACATGGACTCTCCAGGGCTAAGTCATGCTTGACGAACCTGATTGCCTTCTATGACAACGTGACACATTGTCTCTCTGGATCTCTCTAAGGCTTTTGACACAGTCTCTCACAGCCTTATCTTTGAGAACTGAGATACTGTGACCCAGCCAAGTGGTCTGCATGGTGAGTGGGAACCTGGCTGACAGGATGTACCCAGAGGGTGGTAATAAACACCTCTTCCTCAGACTGGCAACCTGTCATTAGTGGGGTCTCCCAGGGATTAATATTGGGCCCAACACTGTTTAATATCTTCATTAATTGGTGTTGGAATTAAGAGCACCCTGATAAAATTTGCTGATGACACAAAAATAAGTGGGGAAATTGACACCCCAAAAGGGAGAGCTGCCCTCCAAGAAGTTCTTGACAGGCTGGTTGAGTGGGCAAGAGGGAACTGTATGAAGTTCATTGAGGCCACATGTAGGTTTTCGCACCTGGAAACACATAACCCAAAACCACAGCTCAGATTGGGAGCCACCTGCCTTGAGAGCAGCGCTGTGGAGAGGGATCTGGGGGTCTTTGTGAACATATGACTTAGCATGAGTGAACAGGATGCTTCAATGGCACAGAAAGCCAACATGCCAGGTTGCATTATATGGATATCACAAGCAGGAATAAAGATGTCATTCTCCCACTCAGCACTGGTCAAGCCATGCCTTGAGTACTGTGTCAAGTTTTGGTCCCTGCTATACAAGAAGGATGCAGACAGGCTGGAAAGTGTCCAGAGAATGGCCACAGGAATGATCAGAGGACTGGAAGACCTGTCACATGAAGGAGGGCTGAGAGAACTGGGTTTCTTCAACCTTGAGAAGGGAAGGCTTAACCATGTACAAGTACATAAAGGGTGGCCATCATGAGAAGGGAGAATCCCTTTTTACACAAAGTCACACAATAAAGACAAAGGGTAATGGGTACAAGTTGCTACTTGTACTGGTACTTGTACTTGGGGAGATTCAGACTGGATGATTGTTCCAGAGAGCTCTTTTTGAGCCGATAGGCACATCTTTATTTAGTATAACGATGAATGAGGCTGCACCAGAGCGCTGTAAAGTACAGAAACCCCATAAGCTACCCAGTAAACCCAACAGCAGAGCCCGATCCCAAGCAAAGTACAGCTAACTTACCCTAAACACCCTATAGAAACATGGCAGTACCAAAAATGGCAGAGCTGACCATCTCCCATCCCCGTGAGGCCAAATCTTGTCTTGCTGGATCAGGGAAGCGGCAGCAGCACCCACATTAATGATCCTCAGGTTCTTTTAAGGGTCCCGCATCCTGTGACATTGGGCCAAGACAGTCACAGGAGGCTGGGTCTTGGAGCCAAAGCCTCACCCGTATTTCACAATTGTGTTATGTAACTTCTCACCCTACTGCTCATGCATGCAGCCCACTCAGGGGGTCACATGCCCCCTGCCCAGCAATACCCTTCCTCATCTTCATCTTCCTCAGGTCCATTAGCAGTCAAACAAGAGCTGGAAGGTCTTTTTTGGTCAGCTCAAGAAGTCAACACATTCAGTGCATTCCCATCCCCACTCAGTTCCATAAACAAAGGGGCCTAGAGATACATGTTATCTGTTACTCTTATTATGCACCTGGGAGCTTCTGACCAAACATCAAGCATTCCCAAACACCCCTGGGCATCTGGGCACAAACACCAACTATCCCCCAGGCAGGCCTTAGCTGATGGGTGCTTCTAATCAGATTCCAATTAACTTTCCCCTGCTACAATGACAGAAAAAAAAATTCTCAATTCAAAATATTAGACATTGAAATAAATTCCCAAGGCGGGTTGTGGATTCCCCTCTGTCACACAGTTTCAAGGTCAAGCTTGACAGGGTGCTGGGCCATTTCATTTAAACTATATTCTTACCCTGAAAGGTTGGACTACATGATTCTTGAGGTCCCTCCCAACCTGATATTCTGTGAATCTATGAATCATTGAGAGAAGTTTAATAATATAGTCACCTGTTATTCTGATAAAAAAACATAATAAACCTTTGATTCCCAATCTTTGTTTCATATTCTGAGAATTATACTCACAAATAATTGATTTCAGCTAGTAACTTAAATATTTGTTCTGGTTGTTGGAAGCCGCTGTCTCAGTCAAGTTTGCCTTCATATTAAAATCCAGTGACTTCATTCTCTACAATATAAAAATCAAATATATGTGTGAAGCAATGATATACTGAGGTACATAGAACACATGCACATCTGTCCTGGTTTAGAGCTGGACAGATCCTCTGTCACTCCGAGAAGGACAAAAGAATGACACTCACACAAATGGATTGGAGGGTGATGGAAAGTTTAAATGGAAAAGCAACTGGTGTTTTACATAAAACTACAGAGCATAGTGGCAAAGATATCCCAAAGGCCTCCCAACACTTCCCTTCTCCCCACCTAAGGGTCTACCCAAAAACCTGCAGGGCTCTTTCTTCCCCCTGCCACTGCTAGACTAGTCTCAGGCTGGCCAAGTCTGAGACTGCCCCTCCCTTTCTCCTCCTGGCCTAAGAGACCTTGAGATACTCCCCCACTGTTACCTGATAGGGAAGCATCTCCCATGGGAGCAGAGAGGGAAGAAAGAGAAAGAAAGTGACTTTGCAGATTAATTTATAGGGTGCAGGATTTATGGGTAGTAATATGCTGCTTCTTGTGTCCACCTACTGGGTTGGACACTTGGGACACCGGAGGTGTAACTTTTGTGGCAGTAACAGGAGGCACCCAGCCTAAACTGCCACAACATCTATGCTCATAAATCAGCTGTCAGGTGCTGACCCTTAGGAATAGTAGAATCAGAAAAACAAACATGGAAATATCTTTCCTCCATAAAAATCCTCTTGGCTCTTGCAGTTAAGGGATTTCCATGCTCCTTGCCCTGTGATGCTCCTAGCTAGTTTACCAGTCCTTAGATAAAACTCGTCCTTATTTTGTCCACTCAGACCTCTGGCTTCTTGAATGGAAAGCAATTGTGACTCTTTTTACAGCTTGACTGCAGAGATCATGTAATTTAGTTAGTAAATAAAATAAGAATCTCTAGGTCAGTGACTTCTTATGCAAGAAAAGTCTCTGGACTATCAGGCACAACACTTGCAGTGATTAACAAATGCTCTAGGACATTTGAATAGAACAAAGAAGATTGGCATGTAAAATAGGTAAAAGACATCAAAGTTAAATGGTCATCTGCTAAACCATTCTAAATAAACTGCATTAGAAAATAATGTATACTGCTTTCAATTCTCTTAATTACAGGAATCCTTTGAGATGTAAAATGTGGATTCTTCTCAGTTAGGGAGATGTGTTGTCTTTGGCAGCAATCTCTTTTCAGCGCTTTTCTTAGATCAAATTCATGATATAAGGGAACCATATAAATTATGACAATGTATAGGTTATGTGGTGGGGTAATATAAAATGTTGAAAAGATGAAAAAAGAGATTTAGCAGTAATTGAAAAGGTATCCATACAAACCTCCTGAAATTAACAAGCTTTTCTGTAAATTATGTGTCTTTCAAAATATACCTCAAGAACAGGCTGACCACTAATTTTTTTTTTTGCTTAGTCCTTGTGTAAAAACTATATTGTACCTACAAAATACAAATTTGATTGCTGGATGTTGACAGGTACTTTTTTTAAACTGGACACTGAATTGTCTCTGTATTTAAATGTACATGAATAAATACTTTATACTATTTTGGTTTTGCTGAGGCATAATTTTTTTACCAAAAGCGTAAGAAAAATTAAATCTTGGCCTCAAAAAACAAAGAAACAAACAAAACAACAGCAAAACAACTGTCAGTGAATTTCTTGGTGGCAAAGAATGAAAGTTTTTAAAGAGTTCATGTAATTTAAGTTATGTTTTCTATCTTTAATATCTATCTACCTTATATATTGCACTAGATCTTCTAGGATGGTTGTCTGACCTCAGTCAGTTGTGTAAATACAATTGAGTTGCTATCTGATTAGTGGAAGAACCATTAAAATTGGGAGGTTTTGGGTTTTATTTTGCCAGAGGAAAAGGGAGAACACCCAATATTAAAGGCCATGTCAGCACAATAGACATTTTAAAATGAGCTTATTTCCCCCCACAAATTCTGGCCAGACTGGCTGGAAAATAATTCAACAATCCAGAGATAGATAAACAAATGTATTTCATCTGGTTTAAGGTGAAAAAAATGTAAAAAGCTAAAAAGCTATTCAGTTCCTGATAGTTATCTGAACATCTACTTTACTAAATTTCTGTTCAGATCTTAGGATCAATCCAAAGTGTCACAAAATGTTCTCATGACACTTGAGAAAATGGATATTATTTACCGAGAAAGGCACAGGATTTTATTATTATTATTATTTTATTTATTTATTCTTTTTTTAGGAATACAGAGCAGCCACATTCAAGAAAGATAAAAATACTGAGAATATGTCTTACAGGAGCCAGTAGAACACATGGAAAGAAGCTGTTAAGTAGAAAGAGTAGCTAAAGTTTAGTAAGCTAAAGTTCATAGTTTTTATCTCCTTCTTGCTTTTCTTGCTCTTTTCCTTCCTTTCAAGATCCCTGCTGACTGTAACAATGATTTTTGAAGTAAAGCAAGTTTTGTGAAATTATGTTCTTCTTCAAAAAGGAAGACATACAAAATTTTTCTGAACTGAAGTCTTTTGTTGAACCGGCAAGCATCTGAATTATGACCTTGTGTAAGCTCTGCCAAAAGTTTCTAAATTGCATCCACCTCCATCTGCCTTCAATAGCAGAGTCAAAGCCTGGGTTGCACATCCTTTGTCAGCAATTGTAGCATTGGGCTATGATAGGAGAACTCTGACTCAAGAGAAAGTCAGTTAATGGCAAGGAAGCATCCCAAGTACATCTGGACTGTTCTTTACAAAACCTTTTTAGGTGGAGAGGTTCAAAGGCTATAGCTAACTCCAATTAATTGTTTCTATTTATTTCTTCTTCTAACTTTTAATCTGCACCTTTCAGCAGAACAGCTTGCAAAGCTTTGTATGTACTGTGATTCCTTGTTGATTTAAATTAATACTTAATGGGTTTTAAGAGGCATGCTAATCTTGTAAATGTGAGAACACTAGTTGTACAATTAATTTAAGAAATAATATATTTATGCTGCTGGACATATCAGTAATAAAACTGAAGTTTTTCAACGGCTTAAAATGCCTTTGCTTACTTGCTCATCTACCTAGGCATATTGTTTATTTGTGTATGAATGTATATTAAAAATTTTTCTTCTTGAATGGAGTTTGTCCTTGACCATATTGATTCCCTCAAGAAAGTCTCTGTTGGATAAGATATTACTAGGTATTCTTCTTATCAGAAAAAAAAAAAAGAAAAAAAGAAACTATCAGAGGGAGAGGGAAAAATTTATGTGTATTTAAGTGACAGCAGTGAATGAATTGATAGCTTAAGGGAAAACTGTCACTCAGAAGAGTTAAGAGAATCAAAACTACCCTTCAGTCCACCTGAAAAATGTAACACAGGTCAGAATTATACCAAGTGTACAAGTATAGATATACCTTTCCCATATGAAAAAATAAAGAAAAAATAATCAGAAATTTATTTTTCCATGAATAACCTGAACAGTGGGGAACTTGGAAAAATAATTACCTTCTCCAATTACCTAACCTGCTAAAGAAAGTAATTTTCTATCTTTTAATACTGACTGTATAATTGTATTAATATATAGTGCTTATGGATTTAATTTGCTCTTCGAGAAGATAATATTTCTTCTAGAAAAGACAAATATGAGGATTTTTACCTGAGAAATTTAATTTATTTTCTTTGTGTATCAATGGCACCATCATGGTAAGTTCAGTGTTAACAGAAAGAAAATGCATCTGTGTTTTAAAATTACACGTTCCATAAGATCAGACAGGTAAGTAGGGCAATTGTAACTTTCACAGCTATCTCTTGTGTTAAAATAATTCAAAAAGGACATTTTAGCCCAAAGTTTTAAAGGTGTATTTCCGAAGCATGGTGTGACAAGGCAATGTATAAATCAGAGTAATCAAGACTGCTACAGACCAAAATCATTACAAAAATTTTGTATCTGCTCAAGTCTCCTTTCTCCTAATAACACATTTACTTCTATTTTATGGGTGTTTCAAGGCTTTTAACTATATTTTGCTAGTCATAACTGAATATTCTCATTACATTCATCGTTCATTCATTTATCTTTGCAGAAAGATCTGACAACGGCTATACTTACTTCTATATTCATGTGTTTCATGGGTGGCTGAAGTATTTCACATAATTCAGCCTGATTCAGGGATTAATGTTTCAACAGAATGATTCAATATCACAATGCTCTTGTTTTGTCTCCAGTGCTTTGACATAGAGAGAAGACCTGGCTTTATGTTCTTTGCCATAAAGGTCCCATAACATGGGCTAAATTAATGTTAAATCCAAATATCTGTTTATGATTCAATTTTATTCCCTGAAAATGTGCTTCTGAAACTGTGCTTCTTACACGGTTATAGTTTCATTGCTTGCATCATTTGCTGCAGACATCATAGTATTCTAAGTATGGCCAGACATTTAACAATACATGATACAGAAGTGTAGCACTTATGTAAATTTCACACATGACTTTAGGAAAAGCCCTCATATAGCTGGATGCAGAGATGATGATAACCACCTGACATATTTAGATAAATAGATTTTTTTTTTCCCTCAAGTATGGGCAAAAATATCATAGAATCATAGAATCAACCAGCTTGGAAGAGACCTCCAAGATCATCCAGTCCAACTGATTACCCAGCCCTAAGTAATCAACTAGACCATGGCACTAAGTGCCTCATCCAGTCTCCTCTTGAACGTCTCCAGTGATGGCGACTCCACCACTCCTGGGCAGCTCATTCCAATGGGCAATAACCCTCTCTGTGAAGAACTTCATCCTAATATCCAGCCTAGACCTCCCCTGGCACAACTTGAGACTGTGTCCCCTTGTTCTGCTGCTGGTTGCCTGGGAGAAGAGACCAACCCCCACCTGCCTACTACCTCCCCTCAGATAGTTGTAGACAGCAATGAGGTCACCCCTGAGCCTCCTCTTCTCCAGGCTAAACAGTCCCAGCTCCCTCAGCCTCTTCTCATAGGGTTTGTATTCCAGGCCCCTCACCAGCTTCCTTGCCCTTCTCTGGACACGTTCCAGTACCTCAACATCTCTCTTGAATTGAAGAGCCCAGAACTGGACACAGTACTCAAGGTGTGGCCTGACCAGTGCTGAGTACAGGGGAAGAATAACCTCCCTTGTCCTGCTGGCTACACTATTCCTGATACAGGTCAGGATGCCACTGGCCTTCCTGGCCGCCCAGGCACACTGCTGGCTCACGTTTAACCTACTATCAACCAGCACCCCCAGGTCCCTCTCTGTCTGGCTGCTCTCCAGCCACTCTGTCCCCAGCCTGTAGCACTGCTTGGGGTTGTTGTGGTCAAAGTGTAGAACCCTGCACTTAGCCTTGTTAAATCTCATCCCATTGGCCTCTGCCCAGCCATCGAGCCTGTCCAGGTCCACTACAGGGCCCTCCTACTCTCCAACAGATCAACACCTGCTCCTAACTTGGTGTCATCTGCAAACTTACTGATGATGGACTCAATTCCTTCACCCAGATCATCAATAAAGATATTGAATAGGATGAGGCCCAGCACCGATCCCTGGGGGACACCACTGGTGACTGGTTGCCAACTGGATGTGGCATCATTCACCACCACTCTCTGGGCCCAGCCCTCCAGCCAGTTCTTAACCCATTTCAGAGTGAGTCTGTCCAAACCACGAGCTGCCAGCTTTGCCAGGAGCTTCTCGTGGCAGACAGTGTCAAAGGCTTTGCTGAAGTCCAGGTAGACTCCATCCACAGCCTTCCCCGCATTCACCAGGTGGGTAACCTGATCATAAAAGGAGATCAGGTTGGTCAGGCAGGACCTGCCCCTCCTGAATCCATGCTGGCTGGGCATGATCCCCTGACCATCTTGTAGGTTCTGTGTGATTGTACTCAGGATGACCTGCTCCATAACCTTGCCTGGCAGTGAGGCCAGGCTGACAGGTCTGTAATTTCCTGTTTTCTGCTTCAGGCCCTTCTTGTGGATGGGCATCACATTGGCCAGCTTCCAGTCACCAGGGACCTCACCTGTGAGCCAGGACTGCTGATAAGTGATGGAGAGTGGTTTGGCCAGCTCATCTGCCAGCTCTCTCAGCACACTAGGATGGATCCCATCAGGTCCCATGGACTTGTGAGGATCCAAGTGGCTCAGCAGGTCCCTTACTGGATTACAGGGTAACTGTACTGGTCCCCGACTCCATCTGCCAGTTCAGGAGGCCAGTTGTCCTGCAGACAGCCTGTCCCACTATTGAAGACTGAGGCAAAGAAGGTGTTAAGTACCTCTGCCTTATCCTCATCTTTTGTTACTATATTCCCCTCCACATCCAATAAGGAGTGGAGGTTGTCCTTGCCTCTTCTTTTGCCAGTAATATATTTGTAGAAATACTTTTTATTCTCCTTTACAGCAGTGGCCAGTCTAAGTTCTAAGTGGGCTTTTGCCTCTCTAATTTTTTTCCTACAAGACTTAGCAATGTCCTTAAACTCAACCTGGGATACCTCCCCTTTTTTCCAAAGGTGATACACCCTCTTTTTTTCCCTTAATTCCTTTAGAAGCTCCTTGCTCATCCAGTCCAGCTGTCTCCCTCATCGGCTCCTCTTCCGGCACATGGGCCCAGCCTGTTCCTGTGCCTTCAGGAGTTCTTTCTTGAAGTAAGTCCAGCCTTCCTGGACCCTTTTGTTTTTAAGGCCAATTTTGCCTGGTTGTATTAGCTTCACACAAATTCTAAAGCCACATTATCCTACACTGTTGCAGTGCAGTGTAGCAACAACAAGCAAATTGGTTTCACTGATTCAAGAGAAACAATTTGATAATTTAGCATGCAGAGGGTATTTCTTCTTTTAGTTTCTTTGTTCTCAGAGGTTATGAGGAGGAATTATTTCTGTTTATGGTCCGCTTTACCAGTTTCATGGACAAAGAATATTTGCCAATACTGCATTCCTCTATTTCTCTCATTTGGAAATTAGATTACTTTGAACTCTAGTCACTAAATTGGGTTTTAAGTTCCTCACTTTTCAGCCTACCTTGCACTAACTGACCACAGGATTACTCCAGTAACAGTGCTTTGAAACATCACATTGCCACTCTGCCAGGGCTGACAATGTCCTCTCAAAACAAAAAAAATTTAACCCATGAAAAATTAATGTTACATTTGAGCTAGAGGATTTGGTTTTGCTTTTCAACTTTAAGACTAGTGAGTATGAAGTATGAAGATATATGTATTCAACGAAAATATTAGGTTGGTGGCACACAACAGACAAGGAAAGATATCAAGGAAAGGAGCAGAAACACAATCAGTTGCATCTGGCTACACAGCAACACCAGGGAATGTGTTTGCTCCATTACTGGTAAAGCACATTCTCATCTGCCACTCTTTAGGTTGCTCTTGATTCACTGTAGAATTATTTCTTTTCCTTTATTTCTTTCTTCAATTCATAGAAAATTTAGTTCTAATGACTACAGGCATTGGACAAGACAGGAGCCCTGTATGACATTTCATGTACACAGCACAGGGAAAATCACAGTCTGAAATAAATTTGTATTCTGAATATTTTTTTAAACAAAACAGTGTCTGTGTGAAATACTGCTGCTGTCAAAGAGAGAAGATGTGTGTAGAAGTATTGATGCCAGAAGATACTTGTCTTTAAGAAAAATGGAAGGGCTGTAAACATAAAGGGAAGAGTACTGTGAATTTGACCGACTTCACAAATGACTACATTAATAAATTTGAGAGATTTCCAAACCCTGAGTTGTGTAAGTTTTATCTACCTCTGAACCAGTTCATTGCTAGTGTTTGGCACCCAAGGCTTTGCACTGTTGGTTTAATGCTTGACAAAATTTGTTGGCAGACCTGAGCTCACAGTTTAATTGCTACTTTTCATTCTTACCTCTTAAAACATAGCTGCAGTGAGTACTGTAAAAACACCCCACAACAAACCAAAAAAAAAAAAGCAACAACATGGCCAAGTGATTGCAAACATTAAATGCAACAGGGACACTGAGTGGTGAAACATTCACTTTCATGCTGCAAGTATGAGGTTGAGTGTTTTGACACTTCTCATTTCTTTATTTTGCCTTTCATCCCTCCACCATGCAACTCAATGTCAGTATCAGTGTTCAAATGTCTTTTCCATAGCAGCATACAGCTTTTCCTGCAGAAATTATTAATAAAAATCTGCCTTCAAACAAACAAACAAAACAAAAAACCCCACACATTTTGTTCCAGTAAAATATGAAAAAAATCTTAAGATTTTTTATTCAATGATAGGTTCTTTTGTCCCTGTTTGTATACATGTTAGGAAATGGTGATATGATTCAATGAGTATGAAATTGCTGAGGATTTCAATAGAAAATAAAATAAAATTTGAGAAGTGTCTCCTACTTCTCCCTCAAATAATTTAAAGGCACTCAACCTTTTGTGACAGAACTGCAAAGGTGATCTGTAATTTGCCTTAAGGTTGTAACTACACTAGTTTTACTAAGAAGTTTATTAGGACACCCCTAGCTTAATTTAAAAAACCATTCTGTTTCTAGGCATACATTGGACTGCATTCCCAATGTAATGAATTCCCAACTAAGAGCAAGACTCTGACACATTTTTTAAGTTTGTAAGTGTACCTAAATTACAGACTTGATATTACTCAGGTGCTAATTCAGTAAAGCAATTAGGATTCATTAATTTGGAAGTAAGCAGAGTTAAACAAATACTTTAGCAGTCTAGCTGCTATTGAAAAAATAAAATAAGTATTACTAATTGTAAATATATTGGCATATTAATCCACTTAAATATCTAAAAAATAATGGAAGAAAATCCTGTGTTACTGCACAAGATATGCAAGTCCACTGACATGGAATTATTAGCCCAAAGGCTTTAATTTATTATTCTATATTCTAGGAGATGTTGATAGATATGTACATGAATTGACATCAGAAGTCTTGATTTCTTGTACTGATATGGAGAATTATTTGGAATGAAAATGGGTACCTCATAATTTTGCTGCTGGAGTTTTCTTTTGGGAAATAGTCAAGAGTCAGTCCACACAGACTGAAAAAAAAACCACCAAAATTCAAAATTCTGCAAGTACTGTCTTTGTTTTTTTATAGATAATGAGAAAATTAAGTTGCTATTTCAAGTTCTTTTCGCTCTTCTTATATGAATCGAAAATAATCTGAACGACAGAAAGACAACACTTCCAACAAAAGTATATGGTTCACTATTAATCTTCACTTCTGGAACATTTTCATATTTATTCTGTTACCGTAACAGACAGTAAGGCAAAGGTCTAAGGAGAAGCTTATGAGATTGACCTAACAGATATTGCAGGTCCAGAAAGAATCATTTTAGAATTCTCAATAAATGGTAATTTCTATCCTGGCCCAAAGGTTAAAGGTAGTAGTGTGCAGTCCAGTGTTAGGACATTGGACTCGGTGATCTCCTGAGGTCCCTTCCAACCTCTAACATCCTATGATCCTGTGATCCTGTAATTGTGTGTGTGTGCATAAACAGAGATAATAATTTATGTATTTGTTTTGCCCAAGCCTCTAGTGACAGGCTGGAGATGATTAGGTAACTCAGGTAGACCGGAGATAGTGAAAAAAAAAGAAGATGGTTTTGGAAATACTGCACATTTATAATACAGGCATTAAAAACCTAGAAATATGGAAGGGAAGAAGAAAAGACGCTCCGTTTGTTGGATATTTTGGCAGAGGAATGCTACAAAGAACTTCTTCACATCAAATGGGTGAATTTAGAGTAGGATTTCACAGCTGAGCAGTTCCATGTACTTCATGGTAACAGCTTCCAGAGTGTTGTGAGCACACAGAGTGCCATGCAGTTAGTTTTATCTCCGTGTGGAAAGATTCAGCAATAAACTTTTTTGTCCTACTTTTCTGTTGGGTAAAAGCAGTCCTAAAGAAAGGAAATGCAAGGGAACCACCACTCTCATGCTTTGATGAAGACATAGAGTGTGTCATCAGTAAGTTTGCAGATGACACAAGTTGGGTGGGAGTGCTGATCTGCACAAGGGTAGGGAGGCTCTACAGAGGGCCTCCCTACACAGGATAGATTGGATCAATGGCCAGTGTTAATGGGATGAGCTTCAACAAGGCCAAATGTCAGGTCCTGCACTTGGGTCACAACAAACCCAAGAAACTTGGGGAAGTGTGGCTGGAAAGCTGTCTGGCTGAAAGGGACCTGGGGGCTCTAAATAACAAGCAACTGAATATGAGCAAGCAGTGTGCACAGGTGGCCAAGAAAGCCAATGGCATCCTGGCTTGGATCACAAATGCTGTGTCCAGTAGGAGTAGGGAGGTGATTGTCCCCTTGTACTCAGCTCTGGTGAGGCCACACCTTGAGTACTGTGTCCAGTTTTGGGCACCTCAATACAGGAGAGATGTGGAGATTCTGGAGAGAGTGCAGAGGAGGGCAATAAAGCTGGGGAAGGGCCTGGAGAATAAATCTTATGAGGAGCAACTGAGGGAACTAGGGATGTTTAGTTTGGAAAAGAGGAGGCTGAGGGGAGACCTCATTTCTGTCTATAACTGCCTGAAAGGACATTGTAGAGAAGCTGGTGCTGGTCTCTTCTCCCAGGTAATTACTGATAGAATAAGAGGGAATGGCCTCAAGCTACACCTGGGTAGGTTTAGACTGGACATTAGGAAAAAAAAATTCACAGAAAGAGTGGTCAGGCATTGGAATGTGCTGCCCAGGGAGGTGGTTGAGTTACAAACCTCAGACGTGCTTAAAGGTCGTTTGGATGTGGTGTTTGGGAATATGGTTTAGGGGTGAACCTTGTAGTTATTTGTTATTTGTTGGATTTGGTGATCCTGAGGGTCTTTTCCAAACTGAATGTTTCTGTGTGATTCTGTGTGTGTACTACACATTGTTGAAGTTTCCAATTCAACTAACTTTTCCTAAAGGTTATATGGACCTAACTTTACCTTGTTGTTCTTCCAACATAACTCTCAACTCTCTTACCATGTTGTCTACCGTAACTTTTGCATCATAACTGAATGTGGGTATATCTGCTTTTTTTATTAAACACAGACTGTTGACAGGAGGTTGGACTAGATGACCTTTGAGGCCCCTTCCAACCCAGACCATTCTATGATCCTATGACTTGCATGAGTTTTTAAGAAAACAATAAAAAAGAGTTCTGAGTTCATAATTCTGCACCTGTGTTTGAGGCACACTGTAGCAAATGTCAAAAGCAAGCATGTAATGATTTTCAGACACTGAACTGTGTCTGGTCACTAGATGAGAAGTTCATTTTCTGCCCAGTAGAACTGAATTACAATATATGAAATTCAGAAGCAGGGATTATGATGAGAAATATCTGCAGCAGATATTAAAATTATTCATAACATTAGTAGAAAATACATATACACTTACGTACACTTAACTATATGCACATACATCCTTAAGTACAAAATCTATTTTTGACTGAAAGGGTTACAAAGCACAATATGTTGAAACCACAGCTTCTGAACAGTTCAGATATAGTATCATGAACAAATTCCGCTATGCCCTCAGAGGTTCTCTGCTAGGGTACTTCTCTTCCCAGCATCAGAAGTACAGCAGAACTGCTTGCATTCAACTGTGTCATAGTAGACTTGAACACTGCCTATGCTGGATCATACCATGGTGATGGTAATAAAAAACTAAGGAATTACAGAAGCTTGTCCAGCCTGAAAGACGCCCTTAGCCACACCAACCTGCAATTGAATCACAGAATCACAGAAAACATCCATTTGGAAGACATCTCAAAGATCATGCAGTCCAACCTTCAACCTAGCACTGAAGTGTCAACACTAAACCATGTCCCTAAACACCAGGTCTACATGCTGCTTGAACACCTCCAGGGATGGTGACTCCACCACTGCCCTGGGCAGACCATTCCACTATTTGATAACCCTCTCTGTGGAGAAATACTTCCTAATATCCATCCAGAATCTGTGGAGAAATATTTCCTAATATCCATCCAGAACCTCCCCTGGTGCAGCTTGAAACCATTTCCTCTAGTCCTGTTACTCGACACCAAGCAGCCATGGGTTCGTTGTGACCCAGGTGGAGAACCTGGCACTTAGTCCTGTTGAACTTCATACAATTAACCTTGGCCCATCAATCTAATCCGTCCAGGTCTCATTGTAAAGCTTCACTACACTCCAGCAGATTGACCCAGCCACCCAGCCTCGTGTCATCTGCAGACTCACTGATGGTACACTCAATCTCCTCATTCAGATCATTGACATAGTTATTAAAGAGGACAGACCCCAGTAGTGAATCCTGGGGGCACACCACTAGTGACTAGGAGCCAGCCTATTTACCTCCATTCACCACTTCTCTTAGGGCCTGGCCATCCAGCCAGTTTTTAATCCAATGCAGAGTGCACTTATCCAAGCCTTGTGCCATGACTTTCTGAAGAGGAAATCATCCGTTTTCTGATTTGAAAACTAACAATGTTTCAGTGCAAGCCCCTCCTTACTTTGGATGCTGCCATGTTGAATTTTAACTCTATTTCTTGATCTTTTTCTTGGAAAAGTTTAAATGTATTTTAATCAGTATCTATACTTCCTATTTGTTAAGATAAAATTTGGCATTTATTATAATTTCTTTATGTTATCATTAAGTTAGACCATTTTGCTTTAAAATCATAGTAGAGAAGACAAAGACATAGAAGACACTACAAATGCTGGGTTTTGCTACAGATATCTGTATTTAACTTAGGATGAACTGTATGTCACAGTCCACTGCAAGAAACACTATTTATCAAGGTCTAAGACCTTACCATGGAACATACATTCTGTGAGGAAACCATAAACTGACTGCAGAGCCTTTCATTTTTATTAGCAATTGCTATCTAGACTACATGAAACTTTAATAACTGTAAAATATACATAGAGGAGGTGATGTACCTTGTGAGTCCTCTTTGGAGGTGCCTAATTACTCATGAAATACCTGTGCCTATACTGTTAATAATTTCACACCAAATGACAAAAATCTGGGAACAATGCCTGAAGCACACCAGAAGGTTGTGCTACCTTTCAGTGAGACTTAGACAGGCTGGAGAGCTGGGCAGGGAGAAATTTATTGGAATTCAACAAGGGCAAGTGTAGAGTCTTGCACTTGGGAAAGAATAACCCTATGTATCAGTATAAACTGGGGACTGACCTGTTTGAGAGCAGTAAAGGAGAAAAGGTCGTGGGGGTCTTAGTGGGTGGAAGGTTGACCATGAGCCAGAAATGTGCTCTTGTGGCCAAGAAGGCCAATGCCACTCTGGGGTGTGTTAGAAGGGGTGTGCTTAGTAGCTTGAGAGAGGTTCTCCTTCCCCCTCTACTCTGCCCTGGTGAGGCTGTATCCAGAATATTGTGTCCAGTTCTGGGCCCTTCAGTTCAAGAAGGACCTCAGGGAACTGCTTGAGAGTCCAGTGCAGAGCCACAAAAATGATTAAGGGAGTAGAACATCTTCCTTATGAGGAGAGACTGAGGGAGCTGGGGCTCTTTAGCTTGGTGAAGCAGATCTCATTAATGTTTATAAATACATAAATGATGAGTGTCAAGAGGATGGAGCCAGGCTCTTCTCAGTAATGCCCAATGACAGGACAAGGGACAACGGGTAGAAGTTGAAGCATAGGAAGTTCCATGGAAACATGAGGAAAAACTTTTCAGTGTGAGAGTGACAGAACACTGGAACAGGCTTCCTGGGGGGTTGTAGAGTCTCCCTCTCTGGAGATATTCATGACCCTCCTGGATACATTCATGTATGATCTACTAGGTGATCCTGCTCTGGCAGGGGGGTTGGACTAGCTGATCTTTCAAGGTCCCTTTCAGCCCCTAATATTTTGTGATTCTGTGATTCCTAAGGTTAGACAAAACAGCAGGAATAGTAGAGTGATGAAAGCAAGCATCTTGCAATGAGTTATGGCAGGAAGATAGCACTGAAAAAATGAAAAAAGTATTGCAGAAAATAGAGAGGCCAGACTGCAGTTTTGCACATGTATAGCTCTCTATTATTACATTCCAGTCTCTGCAGGGGTAATTGCCAAAGCTATAGAGCTAAGCCATGAAGAAGCCTGTGGTCTTTGAAAGGAAAACAGATATAATATGCACAACTTTGGCAGCTTCAAATACTAAAGTAATGTCATGTCAGGTCATACGCTAAAGTTTAGAGAACAAAATAAAAATGCATAATAAGAGACTGGTTAACCAGACTAAAGAGAAAATAATGCTTACCACAGCAAAGTTTCAGACATTTGAAATTACCTTTGCTTGGAGGTGACAGCAAAGACTGAACTCACAGAAAGACTAAATGCATCCAGGGAGTCACATGGATTTCACAGATGAAACAACCACATCCATCATAATCTGGTGGTGGAATGTGGAGGAATGTAATTTATCATTCTGTCAACAAAAGGAAACTTTACTATCTGTTATAAAACTGCCTAGGTAAGTTGGTGGTCAGTCTAGTGGTGAAAGAAGAGCTTAGAGCAATTGTTTCAAAGGTATGAGATGCCCAGGCAGGTCTGGCTGCAACAGCACAAAAAAAATCAGAAGGCATAAGATGTGAATAAGACAGAGTTTCGACATCTCTCAGGAACAAGTACAGGTGCACATATAACTTGAAAGAAGAAAGACTTAATCAATCAACACAGAGCAACTAAAGGTCTTTTGTAAAGGGTTAGTCTAAACAATCAGATGTAGATGGAGGAATAAAAAAAAAAGTATATTGTGAGAAATATTTTTACACAGTCCCTACAGGTCCAATATAGAGGAATTTATGCACGTGCCAAGACACACATTCTATGAGGTGATTGAAGAAGATGACTTTTTCCTCTACAAATTCTGATTGCACAGAGCAAGCTGCTGTAAAGCTAGTCTGGTAATGTGACAAATGCAAAGGGCTAAAGTATTTGTCATCATATGCATATTACATTGACTTGAGCAGTACATCTTGAAGACACAGTAAATTAAGATCAATAGCACTCTGTAAACCTCATTCAGTAGACCAAATATCCAGAAAAAGCACCTGTTAGCCTTACCATTCTAATGTAAGAGAAAGTATCAGCCTTATGTGAGAGTTTTATGTGAGAGACAAGGAAGACAATGTCACATTCAAGAGGAAAAAATGTGATCAATGTCTTTATATTTATAAACTATAACAGGTTATGCAATGCAGGTTGTAATGCAGGTATTCCATAATGAAAATTTCTGCAAGAGAAAAGCCTCTATTATTAAGTTATGCAATTATCACTGAATGAATGAAGGCTCTTCTAGCAACAAAAAGTGTGAGAGCTTTTTTTGAGCGAAAACAGAATAAAAAGCACAAAACGACTTTGGAGTTTTCCAAAATGTGCTCAGACAACATCACATGCATGTTCTGTTGAAAGTAGAGAATGCCTAAAATATGCAGATTTGTGAGGAATATTCATAGCATCTGAGCTTAGAAACTTACCCAAGCAGTTAGAGAATGTTATTGCAATCATGTAGTTTGGTTGTAAAACATTACATAGGAATAATTTTTGATTACCTTAAATACATCCTCTTTTTGATGCAGAATTGTAAATGCTGCTTATACTTTCTCTAAGGGAAGAATTTAAATGGAATCTCCAGTACTTCCATCCTGGTTCTATACAATGAAGTTCCAAATAATGAACTTTGTTGTAATATGTGCCAGTCATCTGTCAAACATTCACTAGGAAATACAAATAAAGCTACTTAGAGTTGTAAAGGGTCCAAACCAAGCTTTATTGTAAAGAATAATGTTTCAAAATCCCTTTGATCCATTACTAGAGATACCATAGGTATGCAAATATTTCAACAAACCAGATTTTTTAATTAAAAAACAGAGAAACACACATCACACATACAATATGTTATTGATATATTTATAAGTCCTTCTATTTCAAACGAATATAAATCCCTAGAGGAAGACTGGAGAGGGACTTTTTACAAGTGTATCTACCTGTTAGACAAGAATAGGTCAAGGGGAAATGGATTTAAATTGAAGGAGAATAGTTTTAGAATGGATCTTAGGAAGAAATTCTTCACTACAAGGGTGACAAGAGTCTGAAATGGATTGTCCAGAGGTACTGTGGATGCCCAGTCCCTAGATTATGTTCAGGATCAGGCTGGATGGGGCATTGAGTACCAGGTCTAGTTGAGAGGCATCCCTGGCCATGGCAGGGAGGTTGGATTAGATAATCTCTAACATTTCTTCCAGCCTAGGCCATTCTATGATTCTACAATTCTGCTGTGCTGAGGGAACAGTAGAAAGAAATTTATCACCCTTTTATCCAACAGCAACAGCAGAGTGTGATTTAAATACAAACTTGTTGGGAAACAGCACTCCTATTGTAATAAAATTGTTGTTGATTAGCTGAAGTAGATATATTGAGATAATGTGATCATCTTTAGCAAACCTAGAAAAAGCTTTGTTTATTCTGTGTTATTGGTGTTGTGTTTTGTTTTGATGTTTTTCTGTTGTTTGGTTTTGGTTTCAGTTTTGGTGGTTTTTTTTTTTTTTTTCAATTCTGGACAGAGTTGAAAAAGGTGAGAAGAAGGGAATTAAAGATTTTTAGAACGGGCAAAGAATTGAAAACAATGTAGCTCTCAAATAGGCCTTCCCCTGATTTCTAAAAATTAGAGGTTGAACCTTCATTTTTCAAACACATTGTATGGTGGCATCATCCAACTAGGGAATCATTTCTGAAACACCCTACCTGGTAGAAAAGCAAGCCGTGTCCTCTGAGTTTCCTTCAACTGTGCACTTCACATCCTTTCAGGTACCAGAAGTATAGATGAATGCTTACTCTCCAGCATGACTTAGGCAGGCAGAGAAACACATAAACCTCATTTTGTTCAGCTAAGCTCTACCCACAAGGGAAACAAATAGCTCTTGGCACTCTGCTGTCTCTGTTTTCCTTTTCATGCTGCAATATGCTGCTGGGACATCTCTGAAGGTCAGTTTCCTCATGAAAATCCAGTCTGTTGTGCCTGAATGATTTTTACAAAGCAAGAGCCAGTTTTTGCTGACAGTTTCATCTGTTGAGCAGTAAGCAGAGTCACCACTAGCATTGAAGACTAATGACCTGCCTCTTACAGCAGTAGATTAGCCTTATTCTTTATGCTCCAAAAGAGCACAAAGAGATGGCATTTAAGCTGTGAATTGTAATAATTTTGTTATAATCATGATATTGCCAAGTATCAGAAGTACACCTGTGTGCACATCCGGTTTGCTTTAGACGTTAATTCCCTGAGTGGTCAAGAAATGTCACTTCTAGTTATTTTCAGATGGATAATTAACCTTCAAAGCAGAGAAATGCAGGAGCTTTCTGAGTGGAAGAATCCAACTCTCCTAAGGATTTCCTCCAGAAAGCTTCTGCTGTGACTAGAAGAATTTTTAAATTGTTATTTGACATTGTATGTAAGTAATCTGGCCCTTTGACTGCTTTAGATAGGTGTTGCTACAGAAAGGATGCTGGTAAAGAGCTGTCAGAGGCAGAAATACTTGTAGAAATGTGGGACATTTCTGCAGCTAAGTTCAAAAGGTGCCTTGTACATAGTTTAAGACAGTCAATAGCAATGGGTCATGCATGTACAGTAGTGATCAGTTAGGGCCATGTGCCGTCTGAATTATAAGGGCTGATCTAAATAGCAGTTCAGAGAGACTCATTAGATACAGCTGAAGACATCATTGCTAGGACCCTCACAATAGAAACAGCTTTCACTATCTAGCACTGATTGATCCCTCCTTGAAGCAGTTGCTTTCTCAGGTTGGAATTACCTTCCTTTTG
Source organism: Indicator indicator (assembly GCF_027791375.1). Classification (NCBI taxonomy): domain Eukaryota; kingdom Metazoa; phylum Chordata; class Aves; order Piciformes; family Indicatoridae; genus Indicator; species Indicator indicator. Next base: position 120,985 of record NC_072053.1, on the reverse strand, counting down.
CCATGATTCAAATCAATTAGGTCTTTTTTTTCCTTCTGAGCAAACAGTCTCTATGTTAAGAGCCTATACAGCAGCAGCCTGTCTGTGTAGCCTGACATTTACACAGGTATCAGCATGCACTGAGTCCTGAAAAGTCTCCTTATAACTGGGAACCAAAAAAAAAAAATTATTTTTCATCCCATTTTTATATCTGATCCTGAAAGTCTGTCAGGAAAGCAACATCTTTGTATAAAGAAATTATTCATTATACAAGTAAAATCAAGGACAGTCAGCATCAATTACATTTTCATTGCCTTAGAACAGCTGCTCCCTATATTGGGATATTTCCAAAGTAATAAATTACACAGTCTTTAACATTTATTAATTGGGAGAGAAACTATGCAGCAGCAATACCCCAAAGGGTATGTTCTACAGTCATTTTTTGACACAAAGAATCTAGAAAGAGTGTGAAGATGAGGAAATATCCAACACATGGTTCAATGTCCAGATGGAAATCGGTGACAAATGGTGTCCTTCAGGGCTTTGTACTGGGATCAGTGCTGTGTAATATCTTCATCAGTGACACAGACAGCGGGATTGAGTGAGGCCTCCTGACCTGAAGGGACAAAAGCCTCAAAAATGCCCTGAACCAGACAATGGAGCAGGAGCCAAGAGGTCTGGTTTTTCAGGAGATTGCCCACGTTGCCCAGACTTGTCTGAACATGCCCTGGGGTCCAAGTGGGCCAGGTGTGCATGCCTTTGGCCACGTTTGGAGAAAACTGATTCTGTAGATTAAAGTATCAGGTTTCTGTCTCTTAATCTTTTTTCTCACTGGCCATCATTGTCTCAGGAAATCTATAAATACTAGCCCAAAGAGTGAGTGCCTTGCCTTGTCCAAAATGTGGGAGAAGCCACAAGCCTTAACCCTGCAAGCCTGGGAAGCCAAGCCTTGTTTTCCTTGCAATCTAGAATCCAAGCTGTGCCTCAGTTTACCTAGAAAGACTGCAAGTGCCCCTCACAGCACTCGTGTTGTAAAGCCCAGGAGCAGAGAGAGTGTCTTGCCAGGCTGAGAGACAAACCCTGGAGGAGCCAAGACCCTGGGACAATTTAGTTTGATTGGAAGACACAAGAACCACTTCGAAGACTGCAGCTGAAGAACCTCCCCAAAACAGGCAAAGCTGCAAAGCTGACAAGCCCTGCAGCAACCACTTTTCTACAAAACTTCCAGCTACAAAGCCTTTGGAGATTAAACCCTGTGTGTCCTATAGCAACAAGCTGCAGAAGCAAACAGAAAGTGAAATTATTCCTGCAGCTTTCACATGTTTGATGCCATTTTGGGTTTGTTTAAATTCCCACACGTGCTGTGTGGTGCCATAATCTAAGGATTATCAATGTTGCAACTGAATATGCTGGACTAAAGTGATTTGCAGTGAGTAATCTACAAAATTTGGTTATTATAGGCATCTGTTAAAAGGTCTGTTGCCCTAGAGAATTCTAGAGTTCCCCCTCTCTTGTGGGCAAAGCTGGCATGCTGCCGATGTTATCTTGTTTCTTTACAGTTTAAATTACTGTCTGTTGTTTCTGGCTTTTTGCTGACATCGTTTAAATTGTTACATGTTCCTGGTAGAGAGGTATCTGTTCTACAACTGAATATTTCAAACCAGTAAATAGGTTGTATTAATATTTTATGTGGGATTTAATTTTTTAATTAATCAGTTATTAATATTTTTAATAATAATTCTGCCTATTAAATATTAATAATAATCTTACATTCATAACACCTCCACAAGACAGACAAGTGATACAGATAAAAGCAATTGCTCACCATCAACCCATCAATGCCCAGCCAGCCCTTGAGCTATTGCTATCCTCCCTAGTTTTACTGCTGAGAGTGATGTCACAAGGTACGGAATACTCCTTTGGCCAGTTGGGATCAGCTGTTCCTAATGTTTCCCCTTCAAACATCTTGTGCACTGTCAGCCTGCTTGTTCATGAGAAGCAAAAAAGTCCTGGATGCTGTGTTAGCACTATTCAGCAATAAATAAAACATTCCTGTGCTATCAACACTGTTTGCAGCACTAGTTTGATAACCTCATATTAGCTAGTATGGAGAAAATTAACTCCATCCTAGCCAAAATCAGCACAGCATCCAAAAAGTGTCATTAAATCTGCAAGCAAAGGATGTGCTCTATGGGTACAAATTTACACAAAATATCACATCAGAAGAAAGCATGAATACCCTCTGGGTTGTCATCTTCTCCATGACAATCTCCATGACAAAATTTTTTGGTGGTTATTTGAGACAATCTCTTTTTGGTTGCCTTTTGTTGTGAGAACTGGTTTGCCTACCACTTTAGTCATCTCCTCTAAGGGAGGGTGTCAGCAAGTGTGAAATCAAACCCTCGTGTGGACATACCAGACACAAATTAGCATGCAGTAAGGTTCATAAAAAGAGGTAGGAATCAATGTCCAAACCATGTTGTCATTGCTCAGGTTGGCAGAAGTGTGCCTTCTTCTAACTTCAAATATATACTGATGCAATAACTACTCCTCAACATGATGAGAATTCAGAGCCTAAGGCCAGGGAAGGCTTACAGAAATGAACTGTAGTTCATTGTAGGGTTGCAAGCTGCGGAAGTCAGCAGTAGCAAGACGGCTGGAGCATGACATATAGAAGATATATTCACCTTATTTAACCTGGAAAAGAAAAGGGCAGACCCTGCAGCTGCCTTCGGCAACCTGTTATTAAGGCAATAGAGCCAGAGCCAAGGCAAAGAGGAGGACAAGAGGCCCTGTGTCCACCAGTAACAGTAAGAGAAATTCTAATCTTACATAAGAAAAAAATTTTCGAATTAGTTTACGTTTGCAGATACCCAGAATATCAATGGAGTCTTTAGGAATTTCAAAACTGAACAAGGCCCTGAGAAAACTGACATAATTTTGAATGTGACCATGCTTTCAGGAAGGTGTTGGGTTAGAAAAGTCCAGAAACCCTTTCCAATCCGAATTATTCTATGATTCTGTGACACATTTAGATGCCTTTCGATAAAACATTATCATCACTTATTAGTACATAGAAAGTTCTCCAGATTACTTTAAAAAACAACATAAATGCTCTGCAGAGGGGAAAATGGCAAAAGGCAAAGTAGATGTTTTCTGCAATTGCCTAAGATTCCAAGCTCACTGCTTTCTCTCCTTGGAGTAGGAAAATGAGATCTCAGCAATGAGATTTCATGGTTAGCTTTAAGGAATATTTTCTTTTTCAAGTTCTTTAGAGCAATTGAAGAAATATAATGGAAGGCAATATATTCCAAAGAACATAGTTTTTGTTGAAACTCTGTTGCTGGGTAGTCTTTTTTTCCAGGTAGGCCTTTTCTTTGTCAATGCTAGTAGTCATATTGTAGTGTTTCACAAAATGTAAATAATGTGTGCTAAAGATTAACAGTTTGGAAAAAAATGGACTCCAAGAGCTTTACCTGGTGCCTATTCATAACTGTTTGTCCAGTCCATCTGACCTCAGAGCTGGAGGCTTAGCAAAATTTCCAGACTATGCCACCTACCTCTAAAATGTGTTTGCACTTCAAAAATTGTCATCTGTCTCCGTAAACTACGTCTCACTGATGTTTGTTTAAAATTCATGCTGAACAAATCTGTCCCTGATATTCTGCAGAGGTATTATCATAGTTGGAGAAGCAATCTGTGCTTCAACAGTGTATCACCAGGCTCTGCTGAAAGTAGCTCTTCCAGATATTTTTACTTCTGTTTATCTGTCCTAGACATCTCATTTTATTATTATTATTATTATTTTAAATTATTTTCTCCTGTTTTATTTCTCTTTGAAATTTATGTGAGGGGATCAATCTGAAAGCAGGTTTCTTAAGCCATTAGGAAGCCAGTGCATATTCCCAGTCTTTCTCCATGACAATGCTCTTTAAAGCTCTCTTCCAGTCCAAACCTGTACATGGTTCATCACCTCTGCTTCAAGGCCTAAGTACAGTATTTCTAATACCTAGCACTATTCATGCTCCAAATCAAGCAACAAGAGTAAATGTGAAGTACAAACACTGAATGCCCCTAGAAGACGAAATCTGTCAGCATTCAGAGGTAAAGCACTGTTACTAATTTGATTTTTACTCACATGACTTCATCAGAAGTTCTTCAAAGACACACATGATTACATTTTCAGCAGTTGAGGTAGTATCTCTCCTAAACCTATTCTTTGAGTGTGACACTTGCCTTGATTAGCAACTGCACCCACACCAAACTCCACAGCACACATTAGATATGATTGTTCTAGAATGTTGCAAAACACAACCCACTAGAGTCAGTGCTGCAATCACTCATTCTTCCTTCCTCCAACCATTTCTTCTCCTTCAATTCTGACCATCATTTACAAACTCAAGATTGAGCCATATAAGTCAAAACTCTTCAAAGCCTTATTCAAAAGGAAAAGAAAATAATCTGGTTTCTGACTTTGTTTCTTAACTTTTATTCTTTGCCAGCATTAACTATGACTAAGTCACATTCAAATTTGCAGATTCACAGACCCTCAGAGGCTGTCTTGTCTGACTCCCCTGCAATGAGCAAGAGACACCTCCAACTAGACTGGAGTCACATCAAGTCTGATCTTGAACGCCTGCAAGGATGGGGCAAACTGTTCCAGTATTTTACCATTCTCATTGTAAAGAACTTTCTCCTTATGTCCAAGCTACATCTACCTTTCTCCAGTTTAAAACCATTGTCCCTCATCCTATCATTACAAGCCCTTATAAACAGGCCTTCCCCAGCTTTCCTACAGGTCCTCTTCAGATACTGAAATGTAACAGTGTGAGAGCTGAAATCCCCCCACACTGACAATAACCAGGCTAGCTCAGTCTGGAAGTAAATGAGAGCTGTATTTACAAGCAAAACCACAATCTATGATGAAATGCAATGGATATGTACAAATATACACAATTCACAACATTTACAAATATGTACAATCAACAGAAAAGCACCTTTGCTTCCCCCAAGGGGCCTTCCCTGAGGTGCGTTTCCCCACAACCAGAAGGAATCCCCCCAACCAGAAGGAATCCCCCCAAACCCTCCTGGCAGAAAGCAGAGAGTCAAGAAGCAGAGAATATGTTAGACGTAGCTCGTCAAGGTCAGTGTGTTATCTTCAGCCAGAAAAGAAGAAACCGCCAGAGAGAAACCGAGCAAGGAAGCCGAGAATCAGACTCCAACTCCCCCAACATTGTTTTGAGTAGAGATTCTTAAACATAGAATCATAGAATCAAGAAGGCTGGAAGAGACCTCAAAGATCATCGAGTCCAACCTGTCACCCTACACCTCATGCCTATCTAAACCATGGCACCAAGTGCCACGTCCAATCCCCTCTTGAACACCTCCAGGGATGGTGACTTCACCACCTCCCTGGGCAGCCCATTCCAATGGCCAACCACTCTCTCTGTGAAGAACTTTCTCCTCACCTCCAGCCTAAACCTCCCCTGGCACAGCTTGAGACTGTGTCCTCTTGTTCTGGTGCTCGTTGCCTGGGAGAAGAGACCAAACCCCTCCTGGCTACAACCTCCCTTCAGGTAGTTGTAGACAGCAATGAGGTCTCCCCTGAGCCTCCTCTTCTCCAGGCTAAACAGTCCCAGCTCCCTCAGCCTCTCCTCATAGGGCTTGTGCTCAAGGCCTCTCCCCAGCCTCGTTGCCCTTCTCTGGACATGCTCCAGCAATTCAACATCTTTCCTAAACTGAGGGGCACAGAACTGGACACAGTACTCAAGGTGTGGCCTAACCAGTGCTGTGTACAGGGGTACAATGACCTCCCTGCTCCTGCTGGCCAAACTATGCCTGATGCAGGCCAGGATGCCATTGGCCTTCTTGGCCACCTGGGCACACTGCTGGCTCATGCTCAGGTGGCTGTCAACCAGTACCCCCAGGTCCCTTTCTGCCTGGCTGCTCTCCAGCCACTCTGACCCCAGCCTGTAGCTCTGCATGGGGTTGTTGTGGCCAAAGTGCAGCACCCGGCACTTGGATTTGTTGAATGCCATCCTGTTGGACTCTGCCCATCTGTCCAGCCTGTCAAGATCCCTCTGCAGAGCCCTTCTACCTTCTAACAGATCAACATTTTCTCCCAGCTTGGTGTCATCTGCAAATTTACTGATGATGGACTCAATCCCCTCATCCAGATCATCAAGAAAGATATTGAACAGGATGGGGCCCAGCACTGATCCCTGGGGGACACCACTAGTGACAGGCTGCCAGCTGGATGTGGCACCATTCACCACCACTCTCTGGGCTCGGCCCTCCAGCCAGTTCCTAACCCAGCGCAGAGTGCTGCTGTCCAAGCCACAGGCTGACAGCTTGGCCAGGAGTTTGCTGTGGGGGACAGTGTCAAAGGCCTTGCTGAAGTCCAGCTAGACTACATCCACAGCCTGCCCCACATCCACCAGGCAGTCACCTGGTCATAGAAGGAGATCAGGTTGGTGAGGCAGGACCTGCCCTTCCTAAATCCATGTTGGCTGGGCCTGATTCCTTGGCCATCCTTCAGGTGCACAGTGATTGCCCCCAAGACAATCTGCTCCATGATTTTCCCTGGCACTGAGGTCAGGCTGACAGGACTGTAGTTCCCAGGTTCTTCTGTCTGTCCCTTCTTGTGGATGGGCATCACATTGGCCAGTTTCCAGTCTTCTGGGACCTCTCCAGTGAGCCAGGACTGGTGGAAAATGATGGAGAGAGGCTTGGCCAGCTCATCTGCCAGCTCTTTCAGCACCCTAGGATGAATCCCATCAGGTCCCATGGACTTGTGAATATCCAAGTGACTCAACAAGTCTCGAATTAATTCCACATGGAGTACAGCACTGCTCCTTGACCCCATCAACCAGCTCAGGAGGCCAGTTATCCTGAAGTCCTCCTGCCTTACTGTTGAAAATGGAGGCAAAGAAGGTATTTAGAATCTCAGCCTTCTCCTCATCCTTAGTTACAATGTTACCCTCCACGTCCAATAAAGAGTGGAGGCTCCTCTTGCCCCTCTTTTTAGCATTAATATATTTATAAAAATGCTTTTTGTTGTCCTTCATGGAAGCGGCCAGTTTAATTTCTAACTGTGCTTTTGCCTCTCTAATTTTTCTTCTACATGATCTAGCAACATCCTTAAACATATCACTAGTTGCCTCCCCCCCTTTCCAAAGGCGATAAACCCTCTTTTTTTCCCTTAAATCCTTCAGGAGCTGCTTGCTCATCCAGGCCGGTCGTCTTCCCCGCCGGCTCGTCTTACGGCATGTGGGAACTGCCAGTTCCTGTGCCTTTAGGAGCTCCTGTTTGAAGTAGGTCCAACCATCCTGGACCCCTTTCTTCTTAAGGGCTGTTACCCAGGGAACTTTCTGAATAAGTTGCCTGAACAACCTGAAGTTTGCCCTCCGAAAGTCCAAAGTGAGATTTCTGTTACTGCTCCTCCCTATTTCCCTGCATATTGAAAACTCCACTATCTCATGGTCGCTTCACCCTAGACAGCCTCCAACCATCACATCTCCCACCAGCCCTTCTCTATTTGAGAACAGCAGATCAAGCAGAGCCTTACCCCTGGTTGGTTCACCTAAGAGCTGCATCAGGAAGTTGTCATCCATGCACTCTAGGAACCTTCTGGACTGTCTCCTCTCTGCTGAATTAAGTTCCCAGCAGATGTCTGGTAGGTTAAATGTCCTTGTGCCCCACAAGGACAAGGACATTTCTACCTCTCCACTGGAAGTGTTTAGAATAGTCATTATTTTGCTTTCTTACACCCAATAGTGACTTATTTACATTCCTTCACTTTCTCTGCTTGAACTTTGAGAAGCAAAATTAAAAAGACAGTTTTTAAAACCATCACAAGCTATAAGGTCTCCCCAGATCCTTCTCTTCTCTAGGCTGAACAGCCTCAATTCTTTCAGCCTGTCTTCATATGAGAGGTGTTCCAGCTCTCTGATCATCTTCAGGGCCCTCCTCTGACTCGCTCCAACAGGTCCATGTCTCTCTTGCATTGAGATCCCCAGAACTGGACACCAGAGTTCCACCCGAGCAGAGCAGAGTAGCAGAATCACTTCTCTTCACCTGCTGGCCATGCTTCTTTTGATGCAGCGCAAAATGTGATTTGCTTCTGGGCTGCAAGTGCACATTGCTGGCTTCATTGATGAAGATACTGAACAGCACTGGTCCCAGTACAGACCCTTGAGGGACACTGCTTGTCATTCATTTCCATTTGGACATTGAGCCATTGACCACTAGCCTTTGTATGCGATCATCCAAACAATTTCCCATCCACTGGACAGTCCACCCATCAAATCCACATCTCTCCATCTTAGAGAGAAGGATATTGTGAAGGACTGTGTCCAAGGCTTTACAAAAGTCCAGACAGATCACATGTGTTGGTCTTTCCATGACCACTGATGTAGTTATGCCATCATAGAAAGCCACTAGATTGGTCAGGCAGGATTTGCCATTAGGATATTAATGAAGCCATGCAGGCTCTCTCAAATCACCTCCCTGTATTCTGTGTATTCCAGTGTAGCATTCAGAAGGGTCTGTTCCATGATCTTCTCAACACAAGTGAGACTGACAGGTAGGTAATTTCCAGGGTCCTATTTTTCACACTTTTTAAAAATGTTTTTTTTTCCATCAGCACAAGAAACATAATTACTTACATCTTGATAGCCATCTGATGGCTGCCAGCAAGCTTTACAGCTTGCTACCAGCAACAGGCCAGAAACATTGATGTCTCTTTAACTATTTGATTTGGCTCCACATTTGCTATAAGAGGACAAGTACCCCTACATACTGGTTAATTTATCTTTCCACTTTGCCCATAATTCAGTGATGTTAAACCTCCCATTCTCAGCATGTGTATCCCAGATTCCCATGCGTGAGAACATCTCCCCCTGCTACTACTGAAGTCCTCCTTAATCTCTACCCAGAATACTCTGGTTACACATTTAGCACAAGCATTAGATTTTGGTCCTAAAAAGTTGGGTGGATCTAAAGTCTTCCTTCTGGGGCTACACTGAATTTAACTTTAAAATAAATTTCCTTTCAAATCACCAAAGGAAATTAAGAAGCTTGGTTTGGAAAATAAATAAAATTAGCTGAAAGGCTTGCTTATGCTCAGGATTAAAAAATACTGGAAGCATGTTCCAGATTAAATGCCACTCTCTTTTATACCTTACATGCAAAGACTCACAATTCTAGTGCTTTCATCAACACAGCAGTGTTGGTTCAAAGAATTAATAATGACTGAGGATCAGCTCTGTTTCATTTTTTTTTTCAATATGCAATATTTGACAAGTTGCCTGTTACCTATCTTGCTGGAAGCTTTTTCTTTACTGGATTAAGATCTTTGCTCTTTTTTAACCTTTTAAATTATTTAAAAGAATTATATGTATAAAATAATGGGTTTTTGCTCCTTAGCTCTTATTGGGAGTCAATGTAATTTCTAATTTCTACTCACTTATAAACCAAAAACATAACAGATCCCCCTGACCCTACGCTCCCAGGACTCCATTAATCTCTGTCATCAATACTCTTGCCAGATATATGGTCTCATTGAGCAATATTATGTTAGTTTCTTCTTTCATTGAATAGATTTTATTTTATCCTCTTGGGATATTGTATCTACTTCATATATAATTCCAGTAAATTCCCTCATATTGGTGAACTCTAGCTTTTCTATTAATGGAAAATGGAGAATATTGTTTTTCAAAGTTGGTTTCCAAGATTTAATAGAGTCTGGAGCCAGAGCTGTTACTGGCTCTTTCAATAATACTGTTCAATAACCATAAATCCATACTGAAACAATTTTGTCTGGAACACAGAGATGCAATTGTGATTCAGGATCAAGTTCCCACCGGACTTTGCATGTCTGCTGGAGTGTTCAGTCTCTGCTCAGAAGAACAGAATAAAATTTGTCACTGTATCCCATTTTGTAGGTATTAATAGTACACAACATTTCTCTGTGATACAGGGTGCAGAGATTTCTCTTTAAATCTATGCAGGTGGAGGATGGCCATTATCATACATTGGTGTTAAGCGATTTCTCTGTGGAGAAAGATGGAATTTTGCCCATGAGGGCATTTTGTGTTGTTACTGGCAGAAGTACTTCTCAATGCTTGAGTAAGAGCTGTTAAAGTATGCCTGCATACATTTCTTTTAATTTGGATTAAAATTTGTTTTGCTTTGAAGAGTTGTAAAGATCTGAAAGTGCAGGCAGTACCTGGAATTCCAGAGTAGTTAGTTATTCTCTAACCTCTGTGGAGTTAAAATCACAGATACTTCAGCAGATGCATTTCAGCTTTCAAAAAGCTCTATGCCCCAAGGAGCTGCAATAATCTTTGTCACAGAAAACACCCTTATTATCTCACTGTTACAACTGCATTTTCACTTCTTTTCTATCCTGTACCATCTGCCCCAGAATCATAAATCATAGAATTGTTTGAGTTCATCTAGTCCAATTCTCTTGCCACAGACAGGAAATTCTTTCTCTTAATCAGGTTACTAAAAGCCCCATCCAACCTGACCCTAAACACTGCCAGTGATGGGGAATCCACAACTTCTATGGATAATCTGTTCCAGCATCTCAGTGGAGTAGAGGACTACTGATCATCCTTCATTTGATGCAGACCAGGATGCAGCTGGCTTTCTGGGCCACAATCATACATGTTCATGAAGGAATTAAGTGAAAAAAAGAGGGTGTATCACCTTTGGAAAGCGGGGGAGGCAACTTGTGATACATTTAAGGATGTTGTTAGATCATTTAGGAAAAAAATTAGAGAGGCAAAAGCCCAGCTAGAACTCAAACTGGCCACTTTTGTGAAAGACAATAAAAAGCATTTTTATAAATATATTAATGCCAAAAACAGGGGCAAGGAAAACCTCCAGTCTTTATTGGACTTGGAGGGGAATATTGTAACCAAAGATGGGGAAAAGGCTGAGGTACCAAACACCTTTTTTGCCTCCATGTTCAACTGCAAGGCAGGAGGACTTCAGGATAAGTGGTCTCCTGACCAGTAGATGGGGTCAGGAAGCAGTATAAACACCCTGAAATCCGGCAGGAAGTTGTTAGGGTTCAGTATCTTTGTTGATGATCTGGATGAGGGGATTGAGTCCACCATTAGTAAGTTTGCAGATGACACCATGTTGGGAGCAAATGTTGATCTGTTAGAGGGTATAAGGGCTCTCCAGAGGGACCTTGATAGGCTGGACAGATGGGCAGAGTCCAACAGGATGGCATTCAACAAGTCCAAATGCCGGGTGTTTCAGTTTGGCCACAACAACCCCATGCAGAGCTACGGGCTGGGGTCAGAGTGGCTGGAGAGCAGCCAGGTGGAAAGGGACCTGGGGGTACTGGTTGACAGCCACCTGAGCATGAGCCAGCAGTGTGCCCAGGTGGCCAAGAGAGCCAATGGCATCCTGGCCCTTATCAGAAATAGTGTGGCCAGCAGGAGCAGGGAGGTCATTGTACCCCTGTACACAGCACTGGTTAGGCCACACCTTGAGTACTGTGTCCAGTTCTGTGCCCCTCAGTTTAGGAAAGATGTTGAATTGCTGGAGCATGTCCAGAGAAGGGCAACGAGGCTGGGGAGAGGCCTTGAGCACAAGCCCTATGAGGAGAGGCTGAGGGAGCTGCGATTGTTTAGCCTGCAGAAGAGGAGGCTCAGGGGAGACCTCATTGCTGTCTACAACTACCTGAAGGGAGGTTGTAGCCAGGAAGGGGTTGGTCTCTTCTCCCAGGCAACCAGCAGCAGAACAAGAGGACACAGTCTCAGGTTGTGCCAAGGGAAGTTTAGGCTCAAGGTGAGGAGAAAGTTCATCACAGAAAGAGCAATTGTCCATTGGAATGTGCTGCCCAGGGAGGTGGTGAAGTCACCGTCCCTGGAAGTGTTCAAAAAAGATTGGACATGGCGCTTGAAGCCATGGTTTAGTTAGTCATGAGGTGCTGGGTGATAGGTTGGACTTGATGATCTCTGAGGTCTTTTCTAATCTTGTTGATTCTATGATTCTATGTTTAATTTTAGTTTTCATTCACCAGTATCTTCCAGTCCTCTACAGGCCTACTCTCAATCCATTCATCACTCATCTAATTGCCTTATGCTCAGGAAAATACCATGATAAAGAAGGATAGGAAAAAAGCAAAGGAGGCTGATCCAAGTAGCAGCATCTAAATATACATGGGGTAAATACTCACCTTTGTCTGAATGAATGGTTTACCTAGATAGGATGACAGTACTGCCTCCAAGGCAATGATGGGGATCCTGCTCTGGTTCTGCATCACCTGCAGTGTGTTGTTTCCAGTGCTGCTCCTGGAAATGCTGCGGGGCCATCTGTTTAGAGGATGTAGATCCACAGGCATTTGTCCCTTCTCTGGACCATGGAGCTCTAGTGTGTGTACTTGCATACATAAACCTCACTGTCAGAAACCCTTACTCAGGTGTTCTGGCATTTTCTTTTTCGGACAGCCTGAAGTTATCAAATTGCATTGAGCCTTCAGGGCTGTATCTCTCTCATCATTGTAGCTGTGACTGACCCTATAGAAACTAAGGATTATCTCTCAAAAAGCAAGTTACTGTGAGATGGAAAGAGAACGAAAGACCTAACTGAAAAGCTGATAAACCTCCCCAGTGTTTTTCAGTCACAATTTATGAGGGTGCCTTCAGTCCTTGTCTAATTCTATTTACCTGCTGGCTGGGAGGCTTTATCATTTGCCAAGAAATAGCTGCTGTTCTCAGTCTGCACATTATTAAACCTTCTTTTGCAAGAATAAAAACTCCTTCAGCTTCAGATATTTCCTTCTCTTTACATGGGGATGTTGAAATGGCAGACACACCAACTTCCATGCATACTCCACTAAAAAAATCTTTTTGAGGGTTTGCAGAATTTTTTTCCCTCTCAGACTGCTTATTATGAAAAAAAACCCCTTCTCCCCCTCCCCCAAGGTATCTGGCAGAGTTTTTTTGTGTCATTTCTGGCTAGTTATCATTGTTAAACTGGGTGACAAATGGAGGCATGAACCCTGTGGCCATATAGCAATGAGATTCCAGAAACACAGAGAATCTCAGAAGTCCTCCAAAAAGTCCTTTTTTGCTGCATGGTAGAATCCCCAGAATTACAGAGTTTTGGAGTGGGAACAACCGCATGGACCAGTGTAGGTTAGTGGCTCATCTACTGCAGAGCAGTTCTGGAGAAAAGAATCTGGGAGACCTGGTGGGCAGAAGAATGATCATGAGCCAACAATGTGCCCTTGTGGCCAAGAAGGCTAACGGCATCCTGGGGTGTATTAGAAGGGGTGTAGTTAGTAGGTCAAGAGAGGTTCTTCTTCACCCTCTATTCTGCTCTAGTGAGGCTTTATATGGAATGGAATACCTTATCGGTCAGTTTAAGGTCACTGTTGCATCTGCTCCTCCCCACAGGCATGGCCTTTTACTTTCTGTACCCCCACCATGATATACAAGGCTTACCAGGGATTTGCATAGCAAACCTTGTCATAACTATAAGCATCAACTGTTATTGGTTCTAGAAGTAGAGAGTTGGGCAGGGAGAAACTTAATGAAATACAACAGGGGCAAGTGTAGAGTCTTGCACGGGGGAAAGAACAGCCCCATGGATCAGTATAGCTTGGGGACTGACCTGCTGGAGAGCAGTGAAGGGGAAAAGGACCTGGGGGTCCTAGTGGATGGAAGGATGACCTTGAGCCAGCAATGTGCTCTTGTGGCCAAGGAGGCAAATGGAGTGTATCAGAAGGGCTATGGTTAGTAGCTTGAGAGAGTTTCTCCTCCTCCTCTGCTCTGCCTGGTGAGGCCACATCTGGAATATTGTGTCTAGTTCTGGGCCACTCAGTTCAAGAAAAACAGGGAACTGCTTGAAAGAGTCCAACACAGAGCCACAAGAATGACTGAGGGAGTGGAACATCTTCCATCTGAGGAAAAGCTGAGAGTACTGGGTCTCTTTAGCTTGGCAAAGAGGAGACTGAGGGGTGAAGTCATCAATGTCTATAAGGATGTGAAGGGTGAGTGTCAGGAGGATGGAGCCAGGCTCTTCTCAGTGACACAACAGGGGCAACTGGTGCAAGTTCTAGCATAAGAGGTCCCGTATGAACATAAGGAAAAACATTTTCACTGTGAGGGTGACAGGATATTGGAACAGGCTGCCCAGAAATGTTGTGGAGTCTCCTTCTCTGAAGACATTCAAAACCCACCTGGATATATTCCTGTGTGACCTACTATAGGTGATCCTGACCTGGCAGGGGGGTTGCACTAGATCATCTTTGGAGGTTCCTTTCAATCCTTAATATTCTGTGATGTTGTGATTCTGTGAACTCAACCTTTGGAAATTTTTATTTATGGATAAGATACCATCTTGGCCTTGTCTTTTACAGGCTAAAGAACCTAGAAGCTTTTTATTTGCTTTTCTCTGCTGTTCACTTTTGTTTCTAAAAATGTCTCTGTAGACAAGTGAGGCAGAGGCTGGCTTTACACATACATTTTCATATGCATGAAAATGTATTTTCTCCAGAGTACAAGTAATTGATGCTCCCGGGTGAACTCAAGTGAAAATGAGACAGTTAACTCTGCTCTGGCTGAAATTAGTACTACTGTTTTTCATTCAAGGATAAAAGATCTAAGACAGTACATATGATCTTAATTGCAGAGCATCACTGGTGGAAAGAAAGAGAATCCATGGCTGCAGCTCCTTGTGTAATATGTCAGACTCCTAGTCTTCCTGGTGTGAATTAATACCAATAGTGAGACACATTAAAATGATCTGTGTATCATCTTCTGATACTTTTCCCTACTTCATGATTTATAATCTTGTTCCTGTAATTCTTGGGGATTTGGGGGTTGTTGTTCCTGATTTGTTTTGCCTTGGCAGGTAGGAAGTCTAATCTGACGTGATTTCTTTGGTGGTTAACAAAATGTTCAAATGCATGTTCAAAGGCATCTACCAACAAAACAATGCCTAAGTTGAATTCGAAAGTAGGGGTAGATAAGCACAGAGGGAAATTTAGCACACCTCCAATTGGCCCATGGAAGCAGACTGATGATTCCTGAACAAAATTGCAAGTTTTCATTTTTGGGTGTAAACGGAAGAAACACAGCCAAATCTGTACATCTTTAGAGACTCTCAGAATAGCCATTTCAGCTCCTTTGTCTACTCAGACAACCCATGAAAACATTCCCTCTTTTTCCTCAACAGCGGAATGAGTAGGAAGAACCTTATTTTGCTAATACTTGCCCCTTCAAATGAAAAGTAGATCAATTAGGATGATGCATCTATACATACTTCCCCAGTTATGAGAACAAGAAGACTTTTGAGACTGATACCTGAGATTCATAAAGGTCGTTTTATGCAGTTTTTCAAAATCAGAAATCCTGAACTAAAGACATTTCTGAGATAAATGAGTGCATCTGGGCAAGGGGTGTGGGTAGGGACACACTGTGCAGTTTGAGAAATACAAAACTTGTTGTTTGATCCTCTTCATTTGTAGTTTTGTGATCTCCATTCACTAGCAACATTGCAAATGGGGAACATGTGACCTGCTAGGGCTGCACAAACTTGACACCCAGACCTTGCTGAGAAGCCTCCTTCTGCAAGCCTGGTTCTGTGCATGCAAGCTCCTTTGCTCATGTGGATAACTACATCTGACTCAACAGGCAGACTGCAGAAATAAAGCTGGCTGTCGCTGGGCCAGGTTTAGTAGAATCTGCCACTTTGGTAGAAATGTTCCAATTGTACCCCCAGAATCCCAAAATAATTTGGTGGAATGTGACTTCAGGAAGCTCCTAGTCCAATCTCTTGCTCAACACAGCATCACCTGCAAGACCGTGTTTCTCAGGGCTTTGTCCAGTTGAGTCATGGAAATGCCAAGGATGGAGAGTGCACAGCCTCTCTGGGGCAGATGTTCAGGATCTTCAAGTTAGAATCTGGTTACTCACAGAAAGGGTCTGACCAGCTGAATGTCAGTCTCCCATCCAACCATGGTGGAATACGAATGCTGATTTATGAATATTGGACTATCTCAAGCAGAGATTTCAGAGTCAATTCAAGGTCTGAGCAGTCAACATAGTTTCAAAATTCTGCATTGAACTGCTTGCAATTGAATGTTTAATAGATGCCTGTCCAGATTTGCCTGTGATTTATGTCAAATAGCATCCTTGGAGTTGGTACTAAAGTAAAACTTGTACTGCTGATTTTGCTTTCAAAGATTCAATGACAGATCAGGTTATGTGTTCCTAATGAATTTTGACATCTTACTTAGATAAAGTGCCAGTCATTCAAGGAGACAACATAGACTTTTTCTCCTGTATAGACATCTTTGGAGTTGAGTAAAAGGAAATCTGACTATGCTTCTTGTTACAGACCTCAGAGTGGGGAAAGGTGCTTTATAGTCATTCTACAGATCTGCAGGCAAGCCAGAGCATGCAGTTGTGAAGAGAACTGAATGCAAACCACTTTAGCATCAATTCAGAAGCCCCTGAGCTGTGGCAAGGTGAAAGAAATCAACTCGAGTCCAGAGACAGGACCTCATCTCCCTTATAGATGTTCAGGTGCTACAATGTATCTCACAGAAATTTTACTTGCTCTAAGCTTTTTTAAAGCTGTCTTTTCCTTGTTCCGTGTTTCATCTTCCCTTCTGAATTCCCTTCTGTATTGAAGTATGCAAAACCCATCACTGAGATCTATGCATCATTGTCACAACCAGACAAACTGACATTTAAGCATCTACCCTTCGCTTCCCCATTATCTCCTTTCTAGGGAAAAAATTTTATTCTGTGCTTGTTCCTACATTACTGTCAGATTTATGCTCAATCTTTCAGTTTATTAGAAGACTACTTAACTGGAGCTTGGTTTTTTGTTTCTCTTCAGGTTTGGTTTCTTGTTGTGGTTTTTTACTGGTTTGGAGTTTGGGATTTGTTTTGGTTTTGTGTTTTTTTTGGTGTTTTGGTTTTTGGGTTTTTTTTGTTTGGTAGGAAGGTTTTTTTGAAGCCTCACTCTTCTCATTAAAAATGTGATTCTAATTCAGCCTCCAAAGAAGCTAATCATCCATATAATAATTCTGTTAACGTTAATTAGAGTGATTTTTTAATATTTGATTTTTAAAATATTTGACACTACTAATTTCTTTTGTGAATTGGAAAATGTTTTCCTAATAAATTTTCAGGAAAAAAAAAAAAAAAAAGCACAGACTTGGTGTCTGCTGTTTCTGGCCATGATTATAATAATGGTGAGAATTTTGTTTTGTTATTGTAAGGCCATGTTGTTAAAGGACAACTTCATACTTTGTGCTGCAACAAAACAAGCCTTAACTTCAGGTTCTTCAAAAGACTGAGGACTTTGTTAAGAACAGTGACGTTGTTTGTCTGATACAAGTGTTCTGGCCTAAATCTTAACCAAGGAATTATGGATATGCCACTGTACAAACTCAGGGGCAGAGAGCATGCCTCCTCTTCTGAATTGTTGGTTTGTTATTAGGTACCATGATCTAGCAGGGAAGGAAGGTGTAACAACTGAATACAGCTCAGGAGGTTGAAAGTGATCTATGTTAAAATAGTAAATCGTTACCCTCTTTCTACTATTCATATTGCAATTTTTAATAACCTCCTAAGACATTATACTGTTAAATTAAAATGGAGTAGGACTGTTACCCCTGATTAAATTCAAACACTATTAAATGCTCAATGACATCAAAAGAACTTTTATGGATTTATGCCAGACTTAGTAACATAAGCAGCAGAATCTTTCACTCAGTTGTTCATTACCAAAATACTAACTTTTACATTTAAAAGGAGATTGAATCTGTTAATCAGCTTGCAAACTGAACTGCACTGAAATTTACAAAATTAGTGTTACAAAAGAGAAATGTGAAGAAATACTAATTCCAAAGAATAAAAAGGAATCCTACCTGCACTACTGGATTGCACTTACAGTAGAAGGAACTTATATCCTTTCTGAAGAGAGTATGTGCATAAAAAATAAGCTTGCCTTACTATTGCAAGAAATTGCAGGCATTTTTAACAGTGAGTACA
This sequence comes from Indicator indicator, assembly GCF_027791375.1. Lineage (NCBI taxonomy): Eukaryota > Metazoa > Chordata > Aves > Piciformes > Indicatoridae > Indicator > Indicator indicator. The sequence goes on along the minus strand of NC_072053.1, from coordinate 102,971 downwards.
GTCTTCACAAGTAATAGCGGCTAGGAAGCATCTCAGGATTATGCTACCCAGTTTAAAATACAGAAGTATTGTATGATTTTTTTTAACCCACCCCTTTCAAAATCAGGAATTCCTAACTGAAACTGAGTCTCAGATTTTGTCAGATTTTCGTCTGCTTTGTGAGTGGTGGTTTAATGAGTAGCTTTAATTTGGTCACTTTTGAAAATTACTGTCTGTAGTCTAGGTTTCAAAATTCACTTGCATTTCTGGTTCTAGTTTTTGCCCTGTGAGTCCTTTCAAACAAGTAATTTTCTTATTGTTTTGTGGTGCATCAGGCTTGTTTCTGGATCCATAGACAGGAAAACCTGTCCAAGCAACAGATGCTGCTCGTAAATAAACAGAGAGGGATCAGGCGTGACACAGCTGGTTACAATGGTGACTCTGTATGTGAAGGAAAATTGATGAAACCACTGCATTATGGATTATTTAAATCCATTTAGACAGTGATCCCTCTGATACTAACACAATACTAACATCTATCCTGTTACTTCCAGGTCACATCTCAATGATTTAACAATTGATTTTATCTTTCTGTTTCTCCTCTTAAAACATGAATTTAAATGTAGTTCTGTATTTTTTTTTTCCACTTAATTTCCATGTCTCCAGTTATTTTTATTCTCCTTGTGTGGTTCAGAGCACTGCAGCCTGCACCTGTGTTATCAGTCTGTTTTGCTTCCTGTAAACATCCAGAACATATTTTCAGTATCTACTGGGATGGTGCCTGAAGTTTTGGCAGCAGCAGGTAGTGGCTACAGCCTCCTAAACGCTCAGGTAGTTGTAACCAGAAAGCAGTAGAGTTTTTTCTCCCTTTTTCAGTTTGCAGAGAAATGATCAGTGAAAAAAAGGCCAGAAGAGTCATTAGCCAAGACTCATGCTCTACTTCAGTCAACCTCTTGGGGTGGGCTGACTTTCAATCTGTCCCTCATGCTGCTCAGAAAAGGCCAGAAAGATAATGCCTGCTTTCAAAATACCTCCACACCCAGCCTGTTACAGCCTTTGTACCTATAGGGAGAAATCACTCTATGTGTATGCAGAGCCAGAGCATGAACCTTCTTGATACTTGATAGAAGAAACTTCATCAATCTTCATCTGTCATAAGGCTAAATTTCTTGCCAGAGGCAGGAGAGTGAGCAGTGTTTGCTCTTCATGATTCTGCTGGTGAAGAAGGAGACAAAACTGCTTTGCCATGCTCTGTGTATGACACAGACAATATTTATGTGGACCTAAGAGGATATTTCATGGCTACCACAACAACTGCAGGAGCCTTAGCAGTGTATGAAACTGGTAACGACAACTGTTTTCTAGTGCAGGCTCCAGCTCAAGAGATCCAACCCTCTTTAGAGACTTCTTTAGGAGAGAGCTAAGTATTGTAGAGATGGTGCTTTCTACTTGTGATAGGAACTCCTAGATTACTTGCTTTTTAAAAATTGGGTTTGCTCTGCATTAGGGATTCAAATGAGCGTTCCAATGAGTTACCTAACATTGTGTATTGCAGAATTAACAAAGCCTGTTTTCCCTCACAGAGGTGTCAGGAATCTGCAAATGCTTGACACACCTGAAGGTATAGAATCTTTCAGAGCTTTTCTCTTAAATTTCATTTTCACTTTGCTGTTTTACAGAATATTGCCTCCCAAGAACAGGATTAGGGTTACAAAATGACAATTGGATTTATCTAGGAAATTTAAATATAATTCCACTGAGTGCAGAGCCACAGATTATTTCAAATGTGTTATAAATATTTAAAATATCAGTAAAATGACAGTGTTATTGGGGTGAAAAGAAGTCTTCTCTGTGGGATTCATGTTACATACTCTTCTGTTATAAATAACTGGATGATACACATAGAAGCAAATTCACAGTTGCTCATTTGAGGATAAGTACTATGTTTATTTTTTTTTTGTTTTCTTCTTTTTAATCTGCATATAATAAATCAATATGATGGCTAGAAGTCTAAATACAGAGTGACACAACATTTGGCAATGCTCTGTCAACAGCAAATGATCTCATCTTGATGAGATGACTGGTAGTCCTGGTTTTCCTTTTGATTTTTATCCAAACCAATGGTATCAGTGTTTCAATATTTGTATTAATGAGAAGAGTAGAGCGTGTCTTTGCTGTTTAATGGAAGGTGAAGCAGTGTCTGAATTCAATTTATTTCATTTTTTCTGTGATGACAGAAAAATCTGTCTGAAAATCAAGGATGACTCTTTGAAAGTGCTCACAATACAGTATCTTCCGTTTAGGTAGCGGCCAAGTGACCTCACAGAAAACATTGGCCTTTAACTGACTAAGTGAAGGCATGAGTTCTTTTGCTTTTTTTTTTTTTAGAAAGGAATAATAAACCTGTTTTCTGTGTCTTCTGGAAAATCTGGTTTATCCAAGTAAGTTTTGCTATGGATGTGCAGATTTTCTGTTTACTATTCTTTCAGATGCTTGTTAAGCCAGACCAATAATGCACTTACTAATGGTTAAAGACAGTTGCCTGCAGGAAGATCACTTGAAATTTTGGCCTAAGACTCCAATAAGAGTTTTAATATAAGAATAATCATTTGGGAGAGGAATAAAATTAATTTGTGCATTTCTGTTATGACTTTTTGCTGAACCATACAGGTTCTCTCTCTTCTCTAGCCTGCTTAAGCATTAAAGTAAACCACCTACACTGTTTTTATACATATATATGTGTGTGTGTGTATATATATCTGCTTTTGTTATTCTGGGGTTTTGCAAAAAGATCAGTTGTAATTTGCTTTACAACATTCTTTGTGACTGTGGGATTGAGAAAAATACCATAGGAATTTCTCCCACTAATATTCTATTAAAATAATAGCATAAACCAATTTCTGGCAATATTAAGGTTTCCCTTTTATATAACTTTATTAAATCTACACTTTGGAATAAATTTTACCTAGCAGGCTTTCAGTTCACTTAGAGCAATTGTTTTCACCAGGCTAATTTTCCTGTAAGATAGGCAAGGAAAGTCACTTAGAAAAACAAGTTTTGCATACACACGTATAGTGCTCTCGTGACTGGTTTCATCTTAAGGTCTGTAATGGCTCCATCTTTGTTCAGTGAGTTTATGCAAAGTTCAATCTTTCAGGAGAAGGAACCATTACATTACAAAACAACCCTTCACAAAGCAAAACAAGGTCATTTAGGCCAAATCATGGGCAAAGTATTATGGTCCAGTGTGTCATTTGTATGGCTGTATTGTTTACAGATTGGATTCTCTTGAAGAACTCCAAAACTCACAAGGTTCCTTGGACATATTTTACAATAAGGCAGTGAAGTGACAAAGCAAAACAGAATAGAGAAACACAATCTGAGCAGACAAAAAATAAAAGATGGCCTGTATAATCCTTCTGGGACAACTCTTGGAAGCAACCAAAAATATTCAGACAGAAATGTATGGTCTGAGAAATTTTCAGTAGAGAAATACTTAGGGTTTGTAGAAGGACAAAACAGGCAGTTCTTTGTAAAAACTTCTCAGGTGATCTCCCATTCACTCTTACTTAGTTTCAAACTAAAGCATAATTTGTTTTCTGCGGCTCTCTAAATCTGATAAATGTAAGTGTATCCCTTTTCCAGAAGGTAAGAAGGTAAATCTATGAGTCTCAGAAAGAGCAGTTCTCCTTGAAGAAAAAAACCCAAACAAACAAAAAACCCCAAAACAAAACACCAAACCAAACAAAACAAAACTTAAAAGAGTGCAGTGAAGCTGCTGAAAGATTGCCTGGCAAATAAGTTTCCATGTAGGGAAGTGTGAGAGCCCAGTACTCTCTGACCAGCTTCTTGTAGGGGTTCCACGTATTGAGGGTGTAAGGTCAAATATAAGATTTACTTATCTGAAAATATTTCACGTTATGTGGGATTTCTGATTTAGCTGACTGATATAAAATATGAAGAAAACACAGCAGGAATGTAAGTTACACTTACCAAAACATAGCAACTGCAATGAGTAGTTCAACCACAAGAACTGCTACTTGCCTCTACAATTTGTCCACTAGCAGGATTCTGAGAACCTCCAGTCACTGGGAAGGAAACACTGGTGTACCGATCAGTTCAGTTCCATGGCTGGCTTCAAAATTGTTTTGCTCAGTATTTACTTTTCATACTTTACATTGGGTATTCATACACATTCACCACCCTCATGCTAGGCTACTGCCTCTGGAAGATATTCACACTCTTTCAGTGAACTTAGGGAGAAATATTTACACCCCTACTCCACCAATCATTGATCCACTCAGCAGCTGATAGCTGTTTCTCTCCAGGGATCCCCTCCGTATTGACATAAAGTCAGCTTTCTTTACAACAGCTGTGCTCACTCACACCCTGCATTAATCTCTTCATGAGCTTCAGGAGCACATCATCCTTGTCCATCTCCACTGAGTTTCATTACAGCTTAGGGGTTTGTTTGCCTGTCACGGTAAGCTGAATCTAGCAAGTGACACAACACTTTGGTGGTAATAATGCTGTTACTCACATCTCTGCAGAGCTTGATGTGGGTATTGCTCGGGCCAGAAGGCTGAAGAGAGAAGTCTGAAGACAGGAATTGCTGCAGGAACAAGGTAAAGGTAGTTACTTCAAAATTTTAAGGAGAAATCTCTAGCAGATTTGTCAGTGAAATGTGAGCCAAAAATCTAGGAGGAATGGACCAAAATAGGCACAGAGTGAAAAAGCACACAGAGGTTGCAGCTTTGCTCTTGATGCAGCTGGTCTAATAGTGAATGGTAAGCACAGACTGCAAAAACATTCACAGTATGCTGAAGAATGTAAACTACAGTTGGAAGCAGCTCAGTTAGGATCTTTGGCAGCAGCCATGAAATTTGGAATAGGGCACCCCCAACCTATTATTCATCTACACTCTCTAATATTAAGGAATTTTGTATTTGAAATATGCCTCAAGAACTGTCATCACTGTGGTTTCTTACTTCTGCCAACCTTCAGCAGATCTTTCTTCGCATGCACAGGTGATTTGTGCCTAAGAGCCTGTGTGCTTGGGAGCACATTTGAGGGTCTGTTTGATATAGCAAAAAAATAGCTGGATTAGCTGCTATTGCTAGTTGCAACAAAGGTTCCTCTAGGGGAAAAGAATAGTTTGTTGGGTTTTGTTGTTTTGGGGGTTTTTTAGTGTCTTTGTTTCAAGGACTGGAAGCCATTTTTCCACTTAGCTTGCAAACTGCCCACAGTTTCTCAAAGATTATGTGATTCTAGCACTGGATCTCAGCTTTTAGCTGAAATGGTGCTTAAGACAACACTACACAGTTTATCTAAAGCCTTTCATTATACCAGTCATTTCTTAGTAATTTCTTAAAACTGTACAAGACAAAGACCTTTGTTTTCCTATAGCTTTGCTTTTCTTTGGGAGCCTTTCCTTACAAATGTAGAGTTCTCTTCTGGTTTCTGTGAGTCACATGGAAGATCCTTTCATTTTTTATGCTAAGGAACTGAAAAGTATTTAATTGGAAAAAAAAAAGTCTCTACTTTAGTTGTTTTTATTCTGGTAAAGTGTCAGAACTGTTCTTGATTCCTCTAAGGCTATTACACTTACAGAAGTACATTTTGCTAGGTGGTGAGTCCGAAGTGGATTCAGTAGCAATTGCCACCTGCAAGAGAAGCGTCAGCTGGGACTGTTCATCCCACAAATCCAGAAAGAAACAGAAGAAAATAAGAACAGTTTTACTGTATCAGACCAAGTATTCATTTAACTGATTCTTCTGTCTCCAAGATACAAACAACAGATACTCAAACGAAAGAACAGAGCAATCACAGAGCATGATATCTTTCAATTTTTTCTTCATCTATGGTTTGTAGGTCAAGCATTGCCTGAGTTAGGATGGGGTTTTTTAATTAAAAAAAAAAAATCTGCAGAGTTCTTTTGAAAGTTATTGCATGTGAAATCTCCATGTGTATAGAACACAACCTAGAATGAAATTTCACTGAAGGAAAAAAACGAAAATGGCTGCAAACAACTTTAAGAAAGCAGGTGCTGCTCAAGCCATAATACTGAAAGTGCTGATGGCTACTGTTTATTCTGTGGCCTGCTTTTGAAACTAAAAGATAACTCCAGCAAGAACTGAGGCACACAAGGTTTTCAAAACACCAGCTCTGCAACACCAGCTCCCAGGAAAGCTGAGCTTGTCACTTTGGGAACTTCATGTCATCATAAGCTGACAGGTAGGAGTCTGGTGCTGCTATGTGAGAGACGGGACGAGGCCTGATGCAAGCCAAGTGTCAATTTATTGTACAAAGCTTTTAGCTTTTTCTTTATATAGGTTAACATAACATCAGAAGGCAGCTTGTAATTGGTGATTGGTATGTCCATACTACAGTTGTAAATTCATGATTGGCTACAGAGAGAAAGTATCACACGAATGCATATATTTTTTCAGAAGGCTTAAGCAAACGTCAAGCAAGAGATAAGGGGGCTCCATAATTCTGTCCTAAGTTTTGTTTTGTTCTTGTGATCAGGTCCCTGCGTAACTCCCTTAGGTCACAGTGGCCTCTAGGGAGCCGACCTGTCTGTGTTTTCCTTCTAGCTGCACTCTGTTCCCAGGGTTTGCCACCCATCAGGGTTAAAGCATCTCCTTCTATCAGTAAGACAGTGTCTGGGGTTCTGGTCCCTAAATCAATTCCTTCAGTCTGGTTCACTCTGCTTTGGAAACACTGCTCCAATGTACTACATACTTCTATGACCAAAACTTGCAGGTAGATTCCTGCAGTGGATGGATTCTCCAAAATTAAGATCCTGTACCCCTGGGGCTCTGGAGTCTGACTCCAGTGAGATCAAGAGTCACATTCTGAAACACAGCTTCTGCCAAGTTTCAAAAGAAAAGGAAAACCTTGCACATATGGGCACATTACTTTTTTTGCATATGCTGCTTTAACTCTGAACTGATTGTGAGGTACAAGTTTGTTGCCATGTTGTGTGTAGCGACATCCTGTGCATGTGTGAGGAGACACAAAAATGAACAACCAGTATCTACAAAGTTAAACATTAAAATAAAAATTTCTGAAACCTGAAAGTGTGTCTGTACACGAGAACCTCTGAGAGGAAAAGAGCACAAAATGTTCATGAAGACTCTTAGAGGAGGAGGGAAGAAATATTAAAAAAAACACTCCTCCTTGCTCATTATTCCACCTGAGTGAGCATCTCCTTGCTGTGCAATAAATACAGAGTACATATTACAAAATTATCAGCAAGTGTATTCAAGATTAAAAGGTTAATTTACTTTCATTTAGCAGCTATGCTACTTCCTTCCTTCACTGCTGCTGTGGGAATTGGGCACATTGTTGCTGGTTACCACTTGTAGTGAAGGCACCATATGCCCAGAATTATGTCCCCAAATACTGGCAAACTTGTCCCAACATGTTTGGGCAAATCTCCCGTTCCGCCCTCCTTGATGGAGTGGGGGACAAAGGCCCAGGTGCCGACCTGTCTCCTAAGGGGTAAACAACTACATGCACTCATCACATGGCGTGCTCGTGCTCCTTCCATTTAAGGGCATAATTCTAGCTTCACACTTTCTATAGGTTAAAGCAGGTTGTTGACAGGTGTGCCCATTAGCTAGATCCAGCCTTGAGAAACTTGTAAGTATTACCCCATTTGTTTACTAGTTGTTCTCTCCTTTTGCTTTCTCACTTTGCTCGAGCTATGTAGGCTCATTGCCTGTAAGTCTTCTTACTCCCACATGCATGCATACTAGCGGCCTCTGTAACATGGAGAAGACAGTAGCCCAAGCTGCCCAATCTCTGTGTGCTGTTCATCAGCAATGAATCTTAGAAATACCCTAGACAAACAGTCACTGGCGTTTAGAAGAGGAGACTGTATAGGAACACAAGAGAGAACAAGAAGGGTATAAAAGTCAGATTTTTCTGACCTGTGTTCAGGTTTTGTTGCACATATCATTATAAGAGCTCAGACTAATTGCTAATAGTGAATGCTTGAATGAAAGCATCTTCCGTTAGATCTGTTCTTTAAAACAAGATGCTGGGAAACATAGAGAAAAGTAAAGGAAATCAGAAAAATTTTGCCTGGACTTTACAATGTAGAGAAGCATTCAGAAGAGGAAATTCAAAATCATTTACACTATAAATACAAAACATACAGGCAGCTGCACTCTTCCTGAAAGGGGGTTTTGGGAATCACTATTTTTCTCTTAACCTCAGCAAGCCAAGTTGGTGTGAATATCTAGGCAATGAGTTTTCAAAAGTAGTCTCCTTTAATGTTGCTTCCATCTGCTGAATTAGTAGTCCAATTCCTAACACAAGGGCAGTTTCTGCAGATTTTGGCTTTTCACCTTATCTCAAGGGATTTCAAACTGATGAAGTAATACCAGTAGTTCAAGCATCTCTACTTTAAGTACCTCTACAGTTTAGAAGATATCCATTGAAGATACAGCTGGGTAAGTATACTTCCCAGTATAATGGAGAACTGGTAGCTGTCTGGTGTCTGGAGTTACAATGGTGATCTCAGAACTAGCTACAAGATTAATAATAAAACTAACAAAATTAATTATTTATAAACTAACGTATCTCTAAGATTTCATTTTAGTTTTCTGATCATTAGGAATTAGTAACTTGTAATGAAACCACTGAGTCAGCTGAGAGAACTGAACATCAAAAGTACTGAAAGAATGGATTGTATGGAATAATTGCTAAAAACTATTCTGATTCTTTCAGCTTTCAAGCTGAAATAAACTACTCCTTTTTGAATCATTGCAGGTGGTTTTTGTCTGGTGAGATTTTCTGGCCTCTGGTGGTGGGCTCATTGCTCCCTCATACATCACAGATCAAAGTTACATCTCTTTCGTTCCTTCTTAAATGTCACTTCATTACACTGAGAGTCCAGAAACATAAAATGGACCAGTCTCAGCTGCAATGACATTTTTAGGATAGCATTAGCATACCTTCTTCAACAGTCTGTTTCATCACCATTCTCTAGTGTACTCTGAATATATTACCCATCTGGAATGTATCTGGTAATCACCTGCTTTTTTTCGACTAAAGTGTCCCAGGTGTAAAAGGGAATAAATAGCAGGTCTTGTCTATAATTCAACCTCTGGGTTTTCAACACTGTTGTCAAAGAGAGCTAGTGATAAATGACAAGTAAAAATTAATATTTTAAGGGTGAACACAGTAAACTGGTTCTTGGTCATGATATCTTTTATTTTTTTCCCAGCTTGGCAAAAGGGTAGACAGCCTTTCTCTGTTAGTGTTTAATTTGAATCTGTGAATGGGTCATATTTGGTATAAGGAATTTTTCACTGGAGCACACTGAACTGCTTTGGAAATTTTTAGGGGAAAAATAACCAGTAACAGTTTCACTTTTCTGAACCTTCTTATCTTTTCTCCTGCTGTTTTGTTTAATTCATAGCAAGGCAAGGTTTGATACCAATATGAAACAGAAACTGGTTTTTAGTCATGACATGTAGAGTCTGTATGTGCCAGCAGCATGACTCTTGTCTACATTATACAGAGGATGGCTCCTCACTATTGGAATGTCAGTTCTTGATGCTCCCTGGACTGGAAGTCTCAAAAAATACCAGAATGAGATGTCAATTCCATGGCAAAAAAGACCTTTGTCAGTCATTAGAAAGAAGCTCATATGACAGGTGTAAGCTGTAGTAAAAGGCCATCTAAGAGTACATAAGAATTTTCTCCGTTGAAGAAAGGGGAAAAATCCATTCCATGAAATTAAATTATTATGAATGATAATCTCAGGTACTCCTTTCTCCAGCTGCAGAGTTTTGTTGCATCAGCTGTTTCTATATGTAAATGTGGTAACATATGGTCATGATCAGAAAGGTTTTACAATTCCTAAATTTTCTGAAAATCTGAATAACAAAACAAAGTATGCAGGAAGTGTGCTGTCCTGGATAAGTAAATCCTGAGTAGCAAGGTCTCTTTTGATTAGACCTTTCTTCCATGAAAACATTTCTACAGATAAAATTATACTAGTTGTAGAGCAGTGGGTTCCACATCACTCTGAAACCTCCTGTCTTTAGCACTGATTTATCTAGGATTTGAAGTCTATGGTGGTGATAAAGCCATACCTGATACCACTGAAACAGGCTAGCTCATTTAGTCTGGAAGCTAAGGCTAGAAAAACATTTTCCTACAGACTGGGACAGACCAGTATCCCTTCTATTGGATGCCGTAACTGTGCAAATCACGTAGGCAGGGGGAATTTGCCATTTATCTGTGCTCAACACCCAGATTAAAACACTTCATAGTAAGTGCTGAAGTGCTGGACAAATGCTGCATTTCTTACTTAGGATAGCTTGCAGAAACACTATTCTAGATTTTAATTTTACTTTGGTACTTATTAATTTCTTTCTACTGATTCTAACACAGGAAGAGAGCACTTCTCTGGAGCCAGAGATGTGTGACTCTGGATAAGAATTTACACTAAGATCAAGAGCTTGTGAAAGAATCCACAGAGACACGTTATCTCTTTAACTTCCCAATAGGATTTCAGTTCAGAGCTGGTATGAATCAAACTTCAACCTCATGAAGTTTAATAAAGACAAGTGCAGGGTCCTGCATGTGGGGAGGAATAACAACAGGCACCAGTACAAGTTAGGGACTGCCTTGTTGGAAAGCAGCTCAACAGAGAAAGACCTTGGAGTGCTGGTGGGCAGCAAGTTCTGCATGGAACAACAATGTGCTCTTGTGACCAAGAGAGCCAATGGTATCCTAAGGTATATCAAGAGAAGTGTGTCCAGCAGGTCTAGAGGGAGTCCTTCCCCTCTACTCCATGCTGGTGAGACCACACCAGGAATACTGTGTCCAGTTTTGGGCTCCCCAGTTCAAGAGAGACAGAGACCTGCTGGAGAGAATGCAATGGAGAGTCATGAGGATGGTGAGAGGACTTCAGCATCTCCCCCACAAAGAGACACTGAGATCCCTGGGTCTATGTAGTCTTGAGAAGAGAGGACTGAGAGGGGATCTCATCAATGTGTATAAATATCTGAGGGGTGGGTGTCAAGTGGGGGAGGCCAAACTCTTTTTGGTGGTGCACAGTAATAAGACAAGGACCAACGGGTTCAAGCGAATATAGAAGATTTCACCTCAACATGAGGAGAAACTTCTTCACAGTGAGGGTGATGGAGCACTGGAACAGGCTTCCCAGGGGGATTGTGGAGTCTCCTTCTCCGGAGGCTTTCAAAGCCCACCTGGATGCGTTCCTGTGAGGACTACCCTAAGTGATCCTGCTCTGGCAGGGGGGTTGGACCTGATGACCTCTTGAGGTCCCTTCTAACCTCTAATATACTGTGATGCTGTGAAACCACGTCCCTTCTTTCCTGTTTCGTTCAGTCACAACAAAACAAGAAAAAGAAAGAAATTAAAAAGAAAACCACACCACCAAACCTGTTGTGTGATTAACATCCTCCTCACATCTTTCTGTTTGACACTAGAGGTAGTTTGTGTGTCTTTAAATGCAGTGTTCATTCTGTTTTTACAATATAATTTGAGCTACAGGCAGTGAAACCTCCTGACATTTTGATTGCATGCAGATGTCAGGCAGTGATATGTGACAGCCATTAGAGGCATTTTAAAGAATTTCCCAAACAGTTTTCTGTGGTTAGAACAGTTATAACTAATAGTACTTCCTGTCACAGGTTTTCACTTTAATTTTTCAGAAGCCCCTATTTAGGGGCTTTCCAAGAGGGGTACTTAAGAAAATGATACTGACAGAGCCTCTCTGTGACAGCATGTAGAGGAAAAAATGCTTTGGGTTTCCAAGTGACAGACATTCAGCAAAGATGAAGGGGATTTGCTCTGATTTTTGATGTCTTGTTTCCAAAACATTGGGCTTGATCCATAGAAATAACATTATGATCATTCAAGTTTGGAATGAAAGCTGCTGAAATCAAAAGGAGGCATCTGAACAGTCTGAGGATTTTAGAGCAGGATTTTCCAAGTGTTATATTGTTTCATCTGTGTAAGACTTGGATGTTGTCAGTTTTGAAGGTTTTTATGATAAATCACACTATGTGCTTAGCTACACACCATCTTTTGTGGAGGAGGCACTAAGTTTTCCTGTCTGAGTTTGTGGGACATTCACTAGATGGTAGAAGGTAGAAAAGAGAAGATGAAAATGATAGTGGCAGACTGCCACTCTAACCATATATCTGTGGGGTTTTCCCCCTTTTGCTGAATTAAAAGTAGGGGTGAATAATTACACACCAGTCTTCCCAATTCCTATTTTTAGGCAAGCAATTTTGGGGCTGTGAGGTGGGGTGGGAATTTATTTCCATTTCACTGGCAGTTAACATGTGTATAAGGATGTGTTTTCATATGAGAAAATAAGTAACAGTCAGAATGGATTTAAGAGGGGATTTTTGTTTGGGGTTTTGTTTTGTTTTGTTGGGTTTTCTGTTGTTGTTTTCTTGGGTTTGGTTTTTAGCTTGTGTTTTGTGTTTTGTTTTTTTGACAAATGCATTTCATTTTCCTTTATATCATATATGTGTTAGAGATACTATTGTCTCATTATTCTTGGAGCTGATGCCCAGTATTGATCAATCCTGGTGGTTTATACTGAAAACTCCTGTTAGAAAGGATATTCAGTGCACTGTCAGTGCACAGCCCCATCCTCATGCCACTTCAACACTGCTGTTTTGAAATTGCAGGACCTAGGCACACAGTGGACTTTATTTCTATAGCACTTGCTTCTAGTCAGAATTCAGTATCTCAGCCCAAACAGATTGACCCTTCTTGTAGTGGGCTTTTCCCTAAAGACCTGACACTCAAAACGTTACATTCCTTACACCTCAAGCGGGGGACTTAAACTGACCTGGAAGTGAGGTTAAACAGGGGCATTCCATTCAGATTCCATGCAACAGGGGTGGAAATGCAGAGTGTTTCTCTAAGTGAGAGGGCAAACTCCTGAGCCCATGTGCTGTATCAGCAGCTGAAACAAAGCACAGTGAACAAGAAAGGAGTAAAATCCTGCTTTTCAGAGATTTTGACTCCTTAGTAAGGGGCGAGAAATTTAAACTGACTATGGACAAGCTTTTTCTTCTGTGAACATTGTTTCACTACATATAAAAGCAAAGAGACATTGTCGTGATTTTTAAATTATAGAAATCACAACTTTGTTTTATGAAATGCAGATCTGCTTGACATGTAAACATATGGTAGGAAAAATCATATTAACTCAGTTTCCACTGTGCTTTCAGGGCCAGCTGGAAAAAATACATAGTCCAGCTACTAATACATGATTTTACTTGTTAGTAGAAAACCTTAGCTTTGATCACCAACACTTCATGCACTAAAAGTTCAATTATTCTGGTGCTAAATGAACTTCTCTTTTTTTCCAGGTGTCTGTTGAAGTGTTTCACACATATTTGCAGAGAGCTGTCAACATGCAACACTTTGTTTTTTACCCCATTTAAACAAAAAGCTTCTCCCACACCAAAAATTCTCTAAAACCCCTCTTTTCCTAGCAAATTTTCTATCACAACAGAGAAGTTTTAAAGACTTAAATTCAGGAGCCGCATCAATACTCCAGGGAAGAGATGTCAGTGGGTCATTCTGTGAAGAATGTCTCTTGGTCTCTTTGCCACTTCAGGAAGAAAATTATTTACTCAAAAATCTATTCAGAGGAGTATAATGGGAGAAGATACTTTTCTGCCGACACTTTCAGCATAGGATTTTGCTGAAGGTACTGGCATGTGATATGTATGTTATGTGCCTGGGGAAAAAAATAACTTTACTCTTCCCTTTGGGGAGCTCTCCCTCGTACACTCAGTTGTGCTCATTTGGGGATGAAAACAGTATTCCTAAAGTGAATTAGAAGTGAGAAGGATATAAAGATTCTTCTCTCTCTTAATCTCATCATATGTATTCTGGTTCTCAGGCAAAAAATTTCTTTTTACCACTTGTTGCCTGTGGCACCACACTTCTGTTCTCTTTCTCCATTGATGTCCTGCCTGGGACAGTGATGCTGGGGCTAGTTCTTCTCCATAAAGTTGTGGGAGATTACCCTTTATCTTATGGGGATTTATATCTGTGTACACAAAAGCAACTCTTACAATCTGAAGGCACCTCAGCTGCTTTCCCTGAGGAGTTCACCAAAATATTTTTTTTTTTAACTTTAATTAGGGCAGAGATGAGCACAACATGGGGAAAAATATCCTAAATTCAGAATATTCTGCTTGAGAAGAGCAGGTCACATTCTTCCTTGGGTTATATTCACTTTGGAAATTTTTAGACAGAAATTTTGGTTCATGTAAAAAGAAAGCATTATTTGACCCAGGGTCGTTATATTTCCAGCAGAGAACATTATCATAATGCTTTAGGGAAGATGCAAAAACCTTGTAATGGAAAACAGCTGCTTAACTTAGGGTTGAGTTTTGCTCTGAGTTGTGTTAGATCTTCCTGTGAGGTGCCATGAGCTTTCTCTGGTTCTGATGTCTTTAGGATACCTCCTTGCTCATACGTTCCTATCTGGTGACAGATGACACATGGACATTGCCCTCTGAGTTGCTGGGTTCTGAGTGGCGACGACTGACTACTGCTGCTGGATTGCCTTGAAGTGCACTGATTTTCAGTCCCTTTTGATCACAGCAGCAGATGGTTAGTCCAGCAGCCCTGTGGAAGAAGTCTCATCCTCACAGTGCCTGCAATATTGGGAAAGTAAAGGTGTCAAGGCAATGAACTATCAGTGCTTTGTGGCATGGTGCAATAGAGAGGTGTGCCCAAAAAGGGTGGTGTGGGTAACCAGCTGTAACCAAAGTGCAAGGCAGCACTATCAACTACTTGATAGTCAGTTTCTGCTTGGTTTGGGAGTGTGATGAGTGCTTTTTCCCTGTGAATAAAGCACTACTTGTTGTTGCTATGAATTGAAATTGCTAAAGGCATAAGGGTCAGGGACATATAGCAAGATTAAAGAAACAAAGACTCTCAAGAAAGTGCAATAGCTGATTATAGCAAAAAAATACGTTTCTGCGTGATATATTTCTGAAGTAGAATTTCTACATGTGGAAATTCTGTATGGAGCTGTGTAAAGGGCTGAAGTTACTCCTCCCACCTCTGGAAGCTGAGTCTTCAAAGCAGTTCCTGGTATTACTTTCTCCATGTTCTTTGCAATGCATCAGTTTTGTTTGGAATTGAAGTCAGTGCTGGTAAGAACTCTCACATTTGCTTTAATTTATTAAAAAAAACCAAACAAACAAACAAACAAGATTTTTTTAAAGAAAAACAAAGCCAAACTAGTACACCTCAGAATATATTCTGTCATATTTATGACAAATGCTTCTACAGTCTTTGTTGAAGTCATAGCATGACTTTTTAAGCTAATTTTCAACTTTGTTTCCAAGATAAACATAGTATTTGCTTTTGATTACAGATGGACTTGGGTAGATATTATCTTAAATTAATAGTTTTATTTCCCATTCCTGTAGAAAGAACTGTGATTATTTTCATTTCTCTGATTTTAGTGATTCTTAGAGGACTTTCTTAGTGTATTTTAAGATTACTGCATCAAGACATAAATCAGCATGGCTTTTCCTAACACAAAATCTTATAATGCTATTGAAATTCCACCAAGCCAAGGAAATAGTCTAGTGCCTTTGGCTGGCATTTATTCACAATCATGCACTGATAAGCATTGTGAGTGAGGAAAGCACATTTGAGTCATCTCATAGGCTAAATGACAACGCCAGTCAGACTATGATGTTTAGGCAAAGGTATCTGTCACTTAACCCATGGCTCATTGAATTCTGAGGGGACTTTCTATCATCTCTCCTGTAATTTGACCATAGCTCAGGTCTATTGCCAACAGAACAACAATATTAAGAAGGCACTGATCCTTCAAGTAATGAAACGTATGCTTTATTTCCTGCAGTATATGATAATAGCATTGAATTAATTTAGCCTTTCAGTGCATGAATCTAAGAGATGTTTGTTTTCAGACTTTAAAGGTTACTTAGGTGTTAGGTTTTGAGGTTTGGAAGGTAGAATTTCTCCTGTTCAGCAGTCTGACCTGTGGAAGGGGGCCTTCACCAGCACCTCTAAGACAAATATCCCTGGTAGCTCTGGATTGATTATGCTGCACAGAATTTCATCCTGTTGTTTCACAAAGGATTCTTGGTGGGAAAGGTTTCTCCGAATGCACAGCTTAGTCATAAGCTACCAGCTTCCATTTCTGCAGGGTTTCCTCCCTGGCTGCTGCTTTTGATGAGGATGGAACAGAATAATGCCTGGAACTAAGATTACTGCTTTCCCTTAAATTCACTGCCTAATCTCTTTGATATCTGAGATACAGACCCACAGGTCACTAGTAAGTAAAATATCCCCTGAAATACTCTTCTCTGAGCAGAAGTTTCAATGTCAATGAAAGCTGAAAAATAGTTCCTAGGGCTGGGGGCTTAAAACTCCTGCCAGTACAAGAGAGTATCAGTAGGTGCTGCTGGCAGTGAGCAGGGCTGAGACCACAGAATCACAGAAACATTCAGGTTGGAAAAGACCCTCAGGATCACCAAGTCCAACAGACACCGCTATTCTACAAGGTTCACCCCTAAACCATATCCCCAAGCACCACATCCAAATGACCCTTAAACCCATCCAGGGTTGGAAACTCAACCACCTTCCTGGGCAGCACATTCCAATGTCTGACCACTATCTCTGTGAAAAAAAATTTCCTAATGTCCAGTCTAAACCTACCCAACTGCAGCTTGACGCCTATCATTAATTACCTGGGAGAAGAGACCAGCACCAGCCTCTCCACAGTATCCTTCCAGGTAGTTGTAGAGAGCTCCCCTCAGGCTCCTCTCAATTCTTATTGCTTTGCTGCTACTAGTTGAAATTGTTCAGAGGTGCCATTTTTGTCATATTACTCTCTTGTGCAACACATACGAGGAATCACATATTGTATTGGGTTGGAACGGACCTTTAAAGGTCATCTAGTCCAACCCTTCTGCAGTAAACAGGGATATCTTTAACTAGATCAGGAAAAATAGTAGAAAACAACCCATAAAATTGAAAAGGTTAAAACAAGCTAAATAGAATGTCAATGGCAAGTACTATTAACCACCAAAAAGATCAATGATGTTATTTCAATGTTTGGCATTGATTTTACACAAAATCCCTTCAGTAGGTGATTCTTTGGTGGAAATGTATTGATTTCCCTACAAGAAAGGCAGACATGGATCTCGGTGATTCTCCCCTTGCTATCCCAGCACAACATCATATTATTTACACGTATAAACATATATGCTAAAATAAATCTGATTTTTTCATTATCCTGGGAACAATCTGAAGCCCATAAACAAGTAGAGTATCACTTCCATGAGAGTCTATAGTTTTCAACTGTCTGAAAAAGTGAAAGAAATACCATGGAAAGCAGTTGTATAATGAAGATGTGCATATGGAAGGTGTCTTGTTTACAGGGTACGTCCTTAGCTTGCTCACTATATGGTCTCATAAAGAGGGCACATTTCCATTGGACATTTATATTACCTCATCTTACAGAGAGCCTAAATTAACCCCATCCTATTCAATATCTTTATTGATGATCTGGATGAGGGAATTGAGTCCATCATCAGTAAGTTTGCAGACAACACCAAGTTAGGAGCAGGTGTTGATTCGTTGGAGGGTAGAAGGGCCCTGCAGAGGGACCTGGACAGGCTGGATGGGTGAGCAGAGGCCAATGGGATGAAATTTAACAAGGCTATGTGCAGGGTTCTATACTTTGGCCACAACAACCCCAAGCAGTGACACAGGCTGGGGACAGAGTGGCTGGAGAGCAGCCAGACAGAGAGGGACCTGGGGGTGCTGGTTGATAGTAGGCTGAACATGAGCCAGCAGTGTGTCCAGCTGGCCAGGAGAGCCAATGGCATCCTGGCCTGTATCAGGAATAGTGTAGCCAGCAGGACAAGGGAGGTTATTCTTCCCCTGTACTCAGCTCTGGTCAGGCCACACCTTGAGTACTGTGTTCAGTTCTGGGCTCCTCAATTCAAGAGAGATGTTGAGGTACGGCAACGTGTCCAGAGAAGGAGAAGGAAGCTGGTGAGGGGCCTGGAACACAAATCCTATGAAGAGAGGCTGAGGGAGCTGGGGGTGTTTAGCCTGGAGAAGAGGAGGCTCAGGGGTGACCTCACTGCTGTCTACAACTACAAGAAGGGAGGTTGTAGGCAGGTGGGGGTTGGTCTCTTCTCCCAGGCAGCCAGCAGCAGAACAAGGGGACACAGTCTCAAGCTGTGCCAGGGGAGGTATAGGCTGGATATTAGGAGGAAGTTCTTCACAGAGAGAGTGATTGCCCATTGGAATGTGCTGCCCAGGGAGGTGGTGGAGTTGCCATCCCTGGAGACATTCAAGAAAAGAGTGGATGAGGCACTTAGTGCCATGGTCTAGTTGATTGCTTAGGGCTGGGTGATTGGTTGGACTGGGTGGTCTTGGAGGTCTCTTCCAAGTTGGTTGATTCTATGATTCTATAACTTTGAATATGCTGAGTGTACGATCACTTTGCATGATGTACACACAGACTTACGTTTTAATTGTCTTCTTCCTCTTATTCTACTCAGGAATAAAGAAGTCATAATCTCATTTACTTAGCACTTAGCAGGGCACACCTACAATACTGTGCTCAGGCCTGGAAGAGTCCAGAGAAGGACTAGGAAGTTGGCATATGACAAAAGCCTGAGACAACTGGTTTTGTTCAGCACTGAGAAAAGAAGGCTTAGGGGAGAGTTTATTGCCATGTTCCACTGTTTGAAGGTTATCTACAGAGAAGATGCATACCCCCTTTTTACAAGGAGTCAAATGGAAGAGACAAGAGGTAATGGGTGCTGGCTTCTTCTCCATGTTGCAGAGGCCGCTCTTATGCATGCATGTGGGAGTGAGAAGACTTACAGACAATGGCTTAAGCACCGCAAGCTTACAAAGCTCGGGCAAAGGAAGAGCGTGCCAAGCTCTGGAGAACAAAAGGAGAGGGCAAAAGGAGAGAGCAACTTGTTTACAAGTATAAGTTTCTTGAGGCTGGATCTGGCCAGTGGGCACACTTATCAACAACCTGCTTTAGCCTATAGAAAGTGTGAAGCTAGAATTATGGAAAAAGAATGAGCATGCCCTGTGATGGGTGCATGTAGTTGTTTACCCCTTAGGAGACAAGTTGGCATCTGGGCCTTTGTTCCCCTCTCTGGGAAAGGAGGGTGGAAGGAGAGAACTTGCCCAAATATATTGGCACAAGTTTTCTGGTATTTGGGGACATAATTCTGGGCATATGGTGCCTTCACCACATGTCTAGACTTAAATTCTTGCAAATTAGGGAGTGTGCCATTGCTTGAGGCCTTGTTTTCCCATGCAGAGTTCTTTATGTATTGTAGAACTCAGTGAGCAGAGCAATAAGAATTACAAGGAATTTTATGTAGCTTTGCAAGTTGTATTCTGCCCTGGCACTCGAATGAGTGGCAAACAAGGATGTACTTTTCTGGCATTATTTTCACTGGATTGCATCCGATATCCTTTGTGAAAGACAAAGTGACTTCCCCACCAAAGGGCACATAATGGCAGCAATGCTATCGAAAACCACAGTTAGGGAATCATTCTGTGTGTTTGCATACACGCATTCACAGTACGAACTTAACCATGCTGAGCTAAAAACTTGAAATCTAGCAGGCTATGCATGATGTATGGCACCCTCAGTCTCTGCTGTCAGAGCAGGAAACATTGTCTCTCAGGAACTTTGTTGGCCACACAAATGAGTTTCCAGTCCGCTCAATCTGTATGTAGCTTGCAATGTAGTTGTCCAGCCCAAGCCAGTAAAAGAAATGCCAGTACAGAAGATTTGAGTGTGTTGGCTGGGGACTGTTTGATCTAGGGGAAACTGTTTGCTTGCACCATGGAAGAAATCAAAGGGGGGATATGAAATGAATGGAGGTAAATATTAAACAGAGGTCATACCTGTGATATGGCCTACAGCCAATGAATGGGGACTGTAAGGGAGGTTTCCAAGGTCGTCTCTGGCAGTACTAAGTTCAGCATGTTGCACTTAGCTTTACCTAGTGAATTGTGCTACCAAAGGCATTTTTCTGTGACACAAAAGAGTAAAATCCTTTCCTATCTCTCCTTGCATTAGGACTGAAGAAGAAAATATGCTGGTGTCACAGAAAGGAATTGATAAGTGGTAAGTTACTGCTGTGGTTAGGAAGCAATTCAAATTACGCAAGACATCCCCAGGGCAAAGATTAACCAGAATGACATTACTAATGGACTATGCAAATTTGGGTAATGATATTTAGATGGAAAAAAACTCAAGAATTAGCAGAGTAGTGTTATTGTCAAAGGTTTGGGTTTCAGATTCTGAATGGAAATTGTATATTCCAATTTAGGAGAGATCAGGGTCAGCTGAGTCAAATACTGTTCACACAGAAAAGCTGATTACTTTATTTACATTTTGTAAGGACTTGGCAAACAAGCTTATCTGATGATGGTGGTGTATACAAAAGTTTCTGGAGCATCCAAGTATTTCCACCAGTAGTGGGTTGTATGAGAAACTGAAAAGCATCAGATAGGCGAAGATCTGCTGCACACAAGATAATTGCTAATTCTTTTGTCCTTGATTACTTCATTTAGTAATCTAAAATTTTGGATGGCTTTTATGGTTTGGATGGTTTTTATGACATGGGCCAGATCTGTTGACAGAACATGAAGATATTCTGCATAAAATGACTTGGCATAAACCAATTTGCTGTTCAGAACAAGGACCTTCTTTTTCCTGATCAATACATGTAACACATTTATTTTACTTTTTCAGTTTTGTCTCTTGTGGTTTTTATAAGACATCTGACCATGTTCAGTTGCATCAAAATATAAGGAAGATATCCACTCTGCTGTTTTATCACTTCTATTTAATGAAATGGACACTAACTGTAGAATTCCAGATTAGTGCTTAGGAGTAAGTTTTAAATCTTGTCAAGTGTGCAGTGTTTTAAGATGCATAAATAGAAATAATAGGATTTCCTTGGATCTTCTGAAAACATACACAATTGTATTTTCCAAAATGTCATAGGCATCACAGAGATATATCATCACCAAATCATTTCAGTGATAGCCAGAAGACTTAAAATATTTCTCCAGTTTTGTTCCTCAAGGGTCAGTACTGGGACCAGTACTGTGCAATATATTCATCAACGACCTGGATGAGGGCACTGAGTGCACTGTCAGCAAGTTTGCTGATGACACCAAGCTGGGTGGAGTGGCTGACACACCAGAGGGTTGTGTTGCCATTCAGCGAGACTTGGACAGGCTGGAGAGCTGGGCAGGGAGAAATTTAATGAAGTTCAACAAGGGCAAGTGTAGAGTCTTGCACCTGGGAAAGAGCAAGCCCATGTACCAGTAGAGATTGGGAACTGACCTGTTGGAGACCAGTGAAGGGAAAAAAGACCTGGGGGTCCTAGTGGATGGAAGGTTGACCATGAGCCGGAAGTGTGTTCTTGTAGCCAAGAAGGCCAATGGTATCCTGGGTTGTATCAGAAGAGGTGTGATCAGTAGGTCAGGAGAGGTTCTCCCTCCCTCTCCCTATCCAGGTGAGGCCATATCTGGAATATTGTGTCCAGTTCTGAGCCTCTCAGCTCAAGAAGGACCTCAGGGAACTACTTGATAGAGTCCAGCACAAAGCCACGAGGATGATTAAGGGAGAGGAACATCTTCCTTATGAGGAGAAACTGAGGGAGCTGGGGCTCTTTAGCTTGGAGAGGAGGAGACTGAGAAGTGACCTCATTAATGTTTGTAAATACGTAAAGGGTGAGTGCCAAGAGGATGGAGCCAGGCTCTTCTCAGCGATGCCCAATGACAGGACAAGGGACAATGGATGGACGTTGAGTCATAGAAGTTCCATGGAAATAGAAGGAAGAATTATTTCACTGTTAGGGTGAGGGAACACTGGAAGAGGCTTCCTGGGGGAATTGTGGAGTTTCCCTCTCTGGAGATATTCATGACCCTCCTGGATGCGTTCCTGTATGATTTGCTCTAAGTGATCCTGCTTTGGCAGGGGGGTTGGACTCTATGATCTTTCGAGGTCCCTTCCAGCTGCTAACATTCTGTGATTCTGAGTTAAAATTTGAAGGGCTTTTTGTCAAAAAAATTCAAAAAAGAGATGAGAAAAAAAAATCAGAATTTTGAAAGCAAAACGTATTTTATCTGAAAGTATGTTCAGTAAAAGAAATCCTGAATGTATCAAAATGAAAATAAACTGTCACCTCTGTTTTCTCAAAGATAATAGTCTAGACTCTTTATGTTTTTTTAAAAGGGCTACAAGCATGTGTTTAATTTTCTTAAGTCTTGAAATTTCAACCAGAAGTTATCGATGCTATTACTCACTTCTGACTGGTGTTTGATGATCTGTAATTGAAGCATTGATTAGAAAACAGGTTGTAGAAGCTGATGCTGCCTGATTAAATGTGACGCTTACGTATTTAAGGACATTAAGTCTTTAATGAAATTTTTCACAGAGAGAAACACACCATAATGAACCTGGTAATTATGCTCCTCCATCTTTTATGACTTCCAATTAGCAAAATAAATGAGCATGATTTGCAGCAATGTATTTCAATATGGCAAACCTGAAAATAGTTAGATGCTTGTGTATAAACCTATGTGCTTAAAGATTATGTTTCCTTGATTTTTTAAGCTTTTTTTTAAGGGAACTCATTAATAAATTCTGTGCTTTATAACTAGACAAAAATTGTACTTTTAAAATGTTAATTACTTAGCTCTAATTCTGCTGTTTAACACAGTATACCAACTAACAACAGAGCAAGGTCTGTAGAAGTCACACCAACCACACTGGCAAATTGAATGCAATGCTGACTGTTTTGTCCCCAGCCAAAGCTGACTGAAGTGGAGTCATAGAGGTTGATGCAAGCTGTTACAGAAGAATCACTACATGTCCAAATGAATGAACTATTCCCAAGGTCTCTGATATTTTCTTCATTGTGCATTGCACAGAATTTTTGTTTTACACTCTATGACTAATGTGGAGACTGTACTTAAGCATCATCTTCGAAACACCATACATTCAGAAATTCTCCGATTCTGTTTCTCAAACAAAAAATCTGTCTGTGTTTCTCTT
Organism: Indicator indicator; assembly: GCF_027791375.1. NCBI lineage: Eukaryota > Metazoa > Chordata > Aves > Piciformes > Indicatoridae > Indicator > Indicator indicator. Next base: position 79,858 of record NC_072053.1, on the reverse strand, counting down.
GTTTGCTTGTTTATGTTTTAGGCATTTTGGGTTTTTATGCCTTTTATGTTTAACTGACCCTGGACAGCAAGGAGGTCATGGTAAGATCTGAAAATTCCATTGTAGTAAATTAATGTGAAACAACACCAAATGGCTGATAAGCCATTTATTTGATCCCATAAAAGCTCTCAGTCACTTGTGCCTTAAGGATGCTTGGTTGGGCCAGAGGAGAGGGAAACAGGAAGAAAAAAGTGAGGGGAAAAAAAGAGAGAAGTAAGAGAGAAAGAAAGATATCTCCACCTTTGAATCTAACATCTTCACAGGATTAGTCTAAGCTCTTCAGTGGTGGGTGTACATCCAGCAAGAGTTTCTGTTGTAGATGCAATATTTGGGCCAAAGAAGTTGCAGTCCTTCTATACTCTTCAAGTGTGAGGTTCACAGATTGTTCTAATTTATATAAGGTCCCTCCAGTGTAATGTGTATCACAGGCCTTCCCATAGCGCTGTTGCAGTGGTTTAAAGCAAGGAAAGAAAGAGTGAGATTCACCTCTGCAGAACTTACGTCTTTCCATTATTGAATGGGAATGTCCAGCACCTCCCCTTGAAAGCCATCAAGTATCATCAAAAACATGCTCTGTCTATTCAGACCAGGTATGGCCACACCTTGTTTAAGACCATAGAAGTCTGGGAGAGTCCTCAGTGGCCATAATTCATGCCCTGTCTATTCAGGCTAGACATTGACACACATTTTTTGAGACAATAGAAGGTCAGTCTCTCACTAGGCAAGAGAGTAAGCCGAGCTCGGCTGTTTTTAGCAAAACCACAGGTCAGACATTCTACAGCTTTTAGTGAATTCTGTCAGCCTGCTTCCTGAAACAACTTTTATTTTATCTCAGACTAATTAATTTAAGTGCCCCATTCTATCCAGAACCTGTCTTTGAAAAAGAGCTATCATCAGATCAGCAGGTTTGTGAATGCTGGAGTTATTCTCAGAAACAAATCCTGGCTTTCTCATGTTCTACAGCTTTAAAAACATCCAGTGTCTTTGTTTTGTCTTAGTTTTGGATTTTCTAACAGAAAAAGACAAGGTTTTATTGTTGTTCTTGGTGGATTTTAGAAAACTTATCAGTCACTGCCCTGTACAGCAGATTCTTTATCTAAATATCTTGATTCTGATCCAAGACATTATCTCTGAAGTAAACTGTTAAGTTGTGTTAAGATGTTGTCTGAAGTGCTGTTCCAAATGGCTGGGAGAAATCATCACACATGAGACCTGACAGCTGTAAAAATACATAAACACATGCCTTCATCGATCTCTTACAACAAATATGAACACAGAATGGAAATTACTAAAATGGTAGAAAACTGCATTAAAATGACCTATAGCTACACAGAATAGTGGGGGGGTGGGGGGGTGGAATAAAGGAAAATCATGCTAACAAGGACTAATAAATGACCCTTCAAAAAAAGAGAAAAAAAAATCCTCAGTTTCTGCAATTAGAGTGGAAGTCATTACTTTTTTCAGAGTTTTCAGGTATCCATATTTCTAGGGAATTTCAGTGAAGTTGGAGAAACCATGACATCTATGGATGCTTTTTCTTGCTACTTTGCAAAAATTATCTGAAGGTTATTATAATGAAATATACTGTGGACCTGGAAATAAAGTTTTTGCAAAAGTGAAGAACTAATGTAAGTTCTAATGATGTTTGTATTGATATTAAACAGCAGCAAAAGTCAAGTGAGTATTAGAAAGAACAACAGGAAAACAAGCGTACTTGGAGAACTAGAGCACAGCATGAAGAAAGGGATGGCAAAATAGATTTTGCAGAAAAACAGATTGTTTCTGTGAACACTGTAGAAAAACAGATTATTTCTGTGAACATAGTTATTTTGGCTGCGAATCAAGGAAGACTGTGATTTTAGAGGCAAAATGCAATCTGTCTTGTTCTGTTTATTTATCTCTGACAATCAAAACCACTTTGATTTTGCATACCATCTAAATAGCACCTGCCCAGTGCTTTTCTTGTCCCTTGGATTTCTGGTGACAACATGAGATGTGGTCTTTGTCTGCATGGTCTAAAACACCTTCTCTACACTCAATGAATGTTTTGCTTTATGCAGCCCAAGCTAAGTGTATGTATATGAACTGCCCCTTAGTTTTCTTTTATTTGCAGAAGTTAAAATGACTTTGTGAATATGAATGTTAGAAGGATTGTCAACAGAAATAGCAACACCATTTATAATTAAATCTCCAACTGTAAATCACTACTCGGTCAAAAAAAAAAAAAAAAAAGAAATCAAACAAACAAACAAACCAAAATGGCAGAAGGTCAGAAGGTGAAATATTATGCTGAATGTGTGCTGCAGTGTTATTTTTGTTTTATTTGGGTAAAGAGACACCTGTTAGGAGGCAGCAATGACAAGTGCTGAAGAAGAAAGTGTTTCATCCACTGACTCTCAGCTGGTGAAACTGCTGCTGCAGATTCCTGTCTCAAATTGGGGCTGCAGCCTTTTAAAATGATAAAGATTCAGTGCCACCCAGCAAAAAACAGACTTTCCAAGGCATGTGTTCTGGACAGAACTTCACACTTTCCTCTCCTTTCATTTTCAGATGCTGAGTTGCTGAGAAATGAGGGCAGTCCTATGCCATTTTCTGATCAGTCCATGACCAGGGAAGGAGCAAATTTTACAACTTGCCCCCGGTAAGGTTCCCAGCCTCTTTCCAAGATCTGTTGGTGCATTTCTTATCCAAATAGTTTACACTAAAAACAAAAGTTTCAAAAGAGCTCTGGCCATGTTTCCTGAAGGGCAGGAGCAGCTCAGATTGTACCATGTTCACTTTGGGCAATGCACGGACAGGCAGCGCTCACTTAATAAGACACGCTTCCCCCATGCCATCCCCAGGGAACTCATTTCAGCTGTAGTTATGGTGCCACCTCTCCAGGTATCTGTCCTGAGCACGTGCAATAGTTTCAACAGCAACAAAAGGAACATTGCTGACTTAAAAGGTTTACAAGTTGGATCATTTCACTTGACTCATATGGGGAGAAACTGGACAGTGATCTTAAGAGGGACCATCTTGGGTACTCATCTTCAGTTAGAAAATCATAGAATCATAGAATTGTTTCAGTTGGAAAAGAACTCTAAGGTTATCAAGTCCAAAAAAAAGTTTAAATGTTTATCTTAGAACAGGATAAACAGCTGTCTGGGTGTGTTTCTATTACCAAATGCACTCTTGGAGTACCACCTGCTTTTTCAGCAGATAAACTTGAGTGGATCAGGCCTCTCTATTTGCCTTGAGCAACTTATCCAAGAGGATCTGGCCTTTTTACCTCAGGAATTAAAAAGAATTTTTAGGATGATATATTTTGCTGTAGGTCCCTAGGACCTTCTGGTTTATAAATCATGTGCTATTTAAGGTCACTGCACCTGCAGTCCTGAGAATCTCTTTAATTTGACTGCGTTTAAAAAAAAAGATCTTCAGTGTTGAATAGTGACATTTGATTAAAAGTCCGTCAAGCTGGAAAGACAGATAAAACTATGCAAGACACAGACATAACTGGAAAGATGTGTTGAAGGGTATGATTGCTATTGTTCATGGGTCTTCAGATTGCCATAAAAGATGGCAAATACTTATTAGTATAGTAAGAGCTTCTGGAGTCCTTGAATGGAGTGAGAATCTGGCATAAACTTGCAGAAGGCAACCTCTGTGCAAATGCAAATGCAGATAAGTGTGGGGTAGAAGTAGACAGATGAAGGGACTGAGAAGAAAATTGTGAATGTGACTTCCTTGGTGGTCACGGGGAAAGTCAGTAGCAGAGCTCTCCCAGACTAATAGTGTATTTTACTGCATTGCTGGAGGGTTGCAAGGTCACATTCTCCTTGCAGCACTCCTGGTGCTACTTACTATGCTAAAAAAAAATGAGCTTATGTCAAAAGAGAGAAAAATGGCCATTTTCTATTAAAGGGTTCCCTGTGATGGACACTGTGATCTCCAGTTAAAGTAACAGTCACCCAAGAAGCATTTTTCCATCTGCAGCAATAAGAATCTTTGCAGAAGTTATTCATCTTTACACCTAATGAGTAAATGTCATTGTATGACACATCATGAATAATTAAGTCTGGAATATTTTGTTGTAATGCCAGGGGAGTGCCCAGATGGCATTCCATGCTGTGTATTGTGTGACTCCTGTACCTGTTCAGTCCAGTCTTGCTTCGTTTTCTTCAGACACATAGATCATATCTCCTGATGCTTTAATCTCCTTTTATCTCTTTGATTAATGAAGCATGTGTGCGCTCTGTGTTATGGGGAAAAAAGCCAGGAGCTTGATTCCAAACCTCTTTTAACTTTGTAAGGAGTCAGTCTTGTAGAATATAAATTAAGCAAAAGGAATAGTGAAAGAAAAAGGGGGAAATGGTAAAAATGGATAAGGATGTCTAAAAAAACGCCACTTTTTCACAAACTCATGAATCATCCTCAACAAGGACTTTGGAAGTGGTACTTAATTTGTGTTGTCAGAGGCATTATAGATATCAGAAGTCACGTTTTAACAAGTTTTACCTTATTTCCTCTCCTTTTTAAATTACATTTTCACTGACAAGCACATAGTAGTGGGCAACAGTAACGCTGGTAGTGCCCCAGCTATTATTTTTTTTTTTTTTTGTCTCCAGATATGAATCTAATCATAAACTGAGTCTAGAGCAAGCTGTTTGGCAGTCAGACACATTCTTGGGTTTCTTGGCATGGGAGCCAGGAAGAATGTGATTTTGCTGCTGGTGTCTCAGAGGAGCTTCCTGAGCTTGGCTGTTTTTCCAGAAGGAGGGGTTTCTTGCAGCTGGTTCAGAGCAGAAAGTAATTTCTCTGTTGGTTTTGCAGGCACTGAGTACGAATATGACAGTCAAGTTAATGGGTATACACCAAGAGATGTACTGAGACGATTGAGTGAGACAGAGAAACACAGGGCCCTCTCAGTGTTCTCAGAGCCAGCAAGCAGGAATCCAGCTGAAACTGGAAAGAGAAATAAAAATTGAGGTATAAAACATACCCAGTCTACCCTAAATCATCCAATTGTATGAACTATTTTTATTCATTGATCCAGTTATGCTTTACCCTTGCTCAAAAAATCTTCAAAACCTTATTTTTCCCATATATATATGGGAAAGAAACCTCGAAAATTGCCTTGCAATATTTCCAGCACAAGCTTTCTTTTTCTACAGTTAGAGAGTAATTTTAAGAAGTGTTCAGTGGTGATACATCTTTTCAGAAAGATTTGTTGTTAAAACAGAAATAGCACTTGAATGACCTTGAATGAACCCTAAAATAGACAAAAGGGGGTAGAGAAGTTGAGAAACAAAGCAAAGTCAACTTTGTGGAAGTGATCCAATACATCAAATTTAAACAGAAAGGCATATACACTCAGTGTTGCTATTTTGTCCTCATTTTGAGGGAGACTTGTGCAGTTGCAAGAGCTTTGTTAGACAGAGCTCTCCTGTGGGTGTTATGCTGGGACCTATTTATCCAGTGGTAGCAATCTGCTGGTGAATACCCTGAGGGACTTCCTTTCCCATCCTACTCAGGGCCAAGTGCACAGGGAAAAATGAACCTGCAGTTATTCAAGGCTGACTTAAGTGCTGCAGAATTCTAGTTTGGGGGAAAAGAAATATTTCAGAAGTCATCTAGGATTTTTATAACTGCAGATCATTTGGTTTTGGAGTAGCTTCCCTCTAGAAAAATGAGGTAATTTACCAGACGATGAGGAAGTCTGGTGAGTTCAACTCTTTCTAACTGGCTGAGTTATCACAGAACTCTGTGGTCATGGAAAAACTTAGAGATCCCACCACAGATCAAAGTATTATCTACTTAAAAGCTATACAGAGATGTCTCAGTTGAATCTTCATGGACATAAAATCAAGCTCCTCCACTTAACTGAGATACTTTATTAGATTTTTCTCCAATTAAAAGAACCTGATTCTAATCCAGAAAGCATCATAAACAGGTACCAGGTCAGCACTGAAGTATCAGGCACTTGACTAAATGATCGTAGGTCCCTTCACGCTGAAAATGTTCTGTTTCTTTCTACACATCCTTTAAAATATGATTGCCTGATGAATGAGGGAGGCTTTCCAAACAAATTTTCATAGCTTATTTTGCTTTTGTTTTACACTAGGAAAAGTATCTAATTATGTAAGCAGGATTCTTAAGGCAGAAACTAAATGCTTTTTTGAGAGGTTTTTCCTACTATGTAGGCTTTGTTTCCTCCCTTGAAAACTTCATCATATTGCAGTATCTTGAGTGTGGAAATTGTACGTTAGGGAAATGATGAACTTGACTGAATATTATGGAATCATCCCGAGTACATGGTATATTACTGAAGGAAACAAACCTTTCTTCCTGCTTCCCTGCTCTATTAGATCAGGATGCTCCTTTAGTCCACCAATATGAAACAATAGCAGCATGAGTTAGCAAGGCTGTTACCAACTTGTCTAATGCCTCCATGTTGCAATCACTCACCTGTCATCTCCGCAGCCAAATGTTAATGTGACATCTGTTATACTTAATGCCAATCACTGTCCAGAACCTCTCTGCATATAAACCATCTTATTGTCCTGCTTACAAAATCAGTTTCCAAAAGAATATGCCATTTTTGCTAACATAATAAAGTTATTTATTAGAAGGAAAACCATTAAAGGGGTGAGAGTGACAAACTTACAGGCTTCCAGCCAAAATTTGGAACATCTGAGACCATTTTCCCATGTGTTTACTGAAATATTTTCCTCAAATATTCGATGAGATTCCTGACTGTAGCTGTAAGAATGACTTTTGAGGAGTTTCTAAATCAGGATTAAACAGATGGGATTACAGTTATGTCTGACTAATGCATTAGATTGCAATCCCTTATTACAGCAAAATTTTATCAGGGGTCACTAGTGAACCAGCCATTCCACTTATCCTGATTTCCCTCATTACATCCCATAATTAAAATGATAGGTGCAAGTAGAACACTTCTTCACCAGCATTTCAAGATGAAGTTCTCCCAAAACTGTATTGTGTCACCTGCATTCATAAACAGCCTTTGCGTAGGCAAAGATTATTGTCCCAATTTAGCAGCATGCCAAAACTGCTAGAGTCTACAAGCATACCCACAATTACTTCTTTCTGCTCATATATAAAAAAAAGAGACATACATATTTCCAAACATAGATTTTATCTGTCTCTTCCTTTTTTATTTTTTCTTAACTACTTCCTTTTCCCATTGAAAACAAGTGCAATCAGATATACTTCCTGATAAAGTATGACATTTTTCATAAACATGTTTTGACTTGGTTTACAGTAGAATCATAGAATCAGTCAGGGTTGGAAGGGACCACAAGGATCATCTAGTTCCAACTCCCCTGCCATGGGCAGGGACACCTCACACTACATCAGGCTGGCCAGAACCTCATCCAGCCTGGCTGCAAACACCTCCAGGGATGGGGCCTCAACCACCTCCCTGGACAACCCATTCCAGGCTCTCACCACTCTCATGGGGAAGAACTTCTTCCTCACGTCCAGCCTGAATCTCCCCACTTCCGGCTTTATTCCATTCCCCCTAGTCCAATCACTACCTGATAGCCTAAAAAGTTCCTCACCAGCTTTCTTGTAGGCCCCCTTCAGATACTGGAAGACCACAATAAGGTCACCTCGGAGCCTTCTCTTCTCCAGACTGAACAGCCCCAACTCTTTCAGTCTGTCCTCATAGGAGAGGTGCTCCAGCCCTCTGATCATCCTGGTGGCCCTTCTCTGGACACACTTCAGCGTGTCCATATCCCTCTTGTAACAGAGGCTCCAGAACTGGACACAGTACTCCAGGTAGGGTCTCATCAGAGCTGAGTAGAGGGGGAGAATCACCTCCCTTGATCTTCTGGCCACACTTCTCTTGATGCAGCCCAGGATCTGGTTGGCTTTGTGGGCTGCAAATGCACATTGACAGCTCATGTTGAGCTTCTCATCCCCCAGCACCCCCAAGTCCCTCTCCTCAGGGCTGCTTTCCAGCCACTCACTGCCCAGCCTGTATTTGTGCTTGGGATTTCCAGTGCCCTGAGGACATTCAGTAGAATGAATTACAGAATCCAACACAGGATGGTCTTTTCACCATAGCTTTTGTGGTTTTCACTATGAGCCTGTAAAAACTTCACAGCTGTTAAGGACCCAGATTCCATGGTTCATGAGGAACACGTGCTGGATAGGCAGAAACACACTGTGTTTGTGATACCCCAGCTGCTATGCTGAAGATGGCTGATACAACTGGAAGTGAGTATTTCAGTTTGGGGTCAGTGTGAATGTTAGCAGCTGTCATTTAAATGAAATAACTGCAGGAAGCATCTCGAATGACATCATCTTCAGAGACAAGAGAAAGTCTAACTGGCATGGGACAATCCAAGATACAAAAGCAGAAAACCTGGTTTTGGACTAGAAAAGTATTTTGCCCACCTCCAAATTGTCTGCCTCTGACAATCATCATCACCACTGCTTTGCAGTGCTGTGGCTAACAACAAATGTTGGTAAGCACTGAAATCATTCTTCTGTGGTGATCACCTGGACTGTATTGGTGAAATAAACGCCACTGTTTTTCTTTCAAAGCGGTTTGTAATTAAATAAATAAAACTCTGCCTGTACTTGTCAATACCGAAACTGAAACAAATATAAAAAGATGGCATTGTGAAGTTTTTCATTAATTTTATCATAACTATGCATGAAAAGGTTTTAATTAAATTTATCATAATTTCGCATGAAATATATAAAATGTTATGAGATGTAATAAATACATGCATATAGTCTTTCAGTTTAATGTTAAAAAAAAAGTATGTGATAGTTCAAAACTATTGAAGGAGCTCTTGTTTTTTCCCCCCATTTTAAACCTGTCATTCCAGATGACATATTCGTGAAGAGTGGATTGTTTAATTTATATTTTTTTTTAGGTTCAACTCATCTACATTTTTAAATAGGAACTGCTCCATTAAAACTAAATTACACATTCTGTTAAATATACCTGTCCCCTCAGAATAGTGCATTTATATTAAGTTGGTAAACTGTTCAAAAACTTCCTTATTTACATTTCCTGCAGTGTTTTCTTTTTCAACCTGATTGAAGATAATAAGCAATATATTACTTACCACAGTGAGAAATTTTGTACATTAATAATGCAAAGTGTGTGAAATTGTTGATTGGAAGGTCATAGGTACATCATCAGTTAAATTCTTCTTCATTGTCTTTAGTGAAATGAAGTTTTCCGCCATGGTAATTTTACATATTTGCATGACATTTCTGTGATATACTCAGTGTAATACTGAGTAACCAGAAGTTCATTAAAGGTTGCTTACTTTAATGAGGGTTTAAAGACAAATAAGAGGCCTCATTCATCTATTCTGTCTTTAAACAGTGAGTAATGAAGTGATTTATTAAATAATCTCAGAGGTTAACAAGTCAACACACTTCTAAGTACTCCCTATTGTTTGTGCTTCAAAAGCACTTTCAGTTCCAGTCTATCTCTTGTCCCTACAACAATTTTCAGTAAAATATGTGCTAACTCAAATCCTTTTGAAATAAGTAGAAAGGATTTCATCTAGGCCTTTCTCTTAGTGGAGAAATAGCAGCATTAGGGACTGGAGATTCTTCTGCAGTACACTGATAGAATCATGTTCAGCACATTTTTTCCCATGGAAAAATATTTTAGGTGATTTTTGCTCTGTTGTATACATTATAATGAGCCTTATAATGACACACAGAAAGGTGTTCATATCATTCAGGAAGAGGTTGTAAATAGTCAAAGATCTGCACACCATACATGGCTCTCTTTGGTCCAAGGAGAATTAATGGGAGAAAGTGAATCACTAAGCAGCAAGAGCAGAGGTCCACAGCTCTGCAAACAATGAAAGCCAGGCAGTTCTGAAGGTTCAATGTTCAGATGTGAACTAATGTTCATAGTATTGCTCTGGATGCATTGTTTGTTGCTTTTACTGTGGTTAATTAGATTTTCATCACAATTAAACAAGCAAAACCAAAACAAAATTAAAAATAAAAACAAAAAAAAAAAAAAAAGAAAGAGGAGGAGGAGGAGGTCTAATGCCTCGTGACTAAACCTATGTTCTTGGTTTCATGAGAAAGAGACAGTCATCTATCCTTAATGGATAGTGGCATTTCTTTAATATAGATTGTTTCAGCTGCAGGCTGTGCATTCATTCAAGGACTTATTATTTTGAACACATTTTTAATGCTAACTCTTATTTGCATAGTGAGATGGTTTTAATCCAGATAGACACATGAAGTGCAGAATGCAAATTCTTCTACCAATTGATTCTCTTTACTAGATTGTTTATGTTTCAACAGCTCAAAGATAACTGCCAGTGCAGGGGATCAGCAAAGATCTGGCATAGATAGATACAAAATGGAGAGTAGGAGAGGGAGGTGTTTGAAGACTACTCTAAAGTGATTTATGGGTAGCAGGTCCTTTTTAAAAGTAACTTGTTTAAGCTCCTAAATTACTGATTTTCAGGAAGCTGGATGTTTCTTAAGGAATGTTGGGTTTTTGGACGCTAGTGATGTATCATTGCTTATTCTTGTGCTGTATAATATGTACCAGGAAAACACCTGAAGTTTATTCCTAAACCCTAAACTCCCTTTACTTTGTGGAAGTATAGGATCATTTGTAATTTTAATGTGGGAGACAATTACCCAGAGAATCATTAAGAAGATACATCATGTAGGTGAAACCAGATCAGGCACTTTACTACTTAGTCAGCAACACCACTCCAGCATATTTTAACATGAAAGTAAGAATCTATTCATCTAGAGGCCTCAGCTGAGTGATCTTGTCCTTCACAGGAGTAGTATTCAAAGTAAGATGTGAAACAACTTTTGGGAAACCATGGTGATAACTAGAGAACGCTAAAAAAAATAATAAATTAAAAAGTAGGATTTTTTTAGTTCAACAAAACAATAGCCTGGGGGAGACAGGAAAACAATAAAACATTTTAAAATATGCTAAAAAGTGGAAAGAAATAGGTTGTTCTTGATGTCTCCCATTACCCCAGAATTAGGTCTGCATGCTCAGATGAGGGCAGGGAGGAGGAATAACTTTACCATGATTCAATGTGGAAGAAGACAAATGGAAATGGCCGTCAAAAGGCTCTGGCTGTCCAAAGTCAGCAGAGCTTTAGGACAGGCAAGGATTGCTGCCCTGCCCATTTGGAAACAGACAATTGGAAGGGATAGTGTTAAAGGCATCAAGTACAGAACAGGATGGGAACTTAGAAATGACATTACATGCTAAAGCTCCAGTTGCTCATTCAGATCAGCTCTGTTGCATTGAGAAGGACGTAGAACATACTTGCTGCTGTGGAATTGTGGTGAAGGCACCATATGCCCAGAATTATGCCCCAAATACTGCAAAACTTGTCCCAACATGTTTTACCACATTTCCCTTTCTACCTGCCTTTCCAGAGTGGGTATCCAGCCCAGAGCTGAGGGGAACAAACACCAGGGCGCCAGCCAGATGGCAGAAACAACCCCACTTGCCTTCTAAGGGGTAAACAACTACATACATCCATAGCATGGGATGCTCATGCTCCTACCAAGCAAGGGCATAATTCTAGCTTCATGCTTTCTACAAGTTAAAGCTTTTTGTTTACAAGATTGTCCACTGTTCAAATCCACCCTTGAGAAACTTACAAGTTACCCTCTCCCTTTGCTACCAAGCTCTTTCTTTGCCTAAACACCACAGCCCTTTCTATTAAGTTCCTTGCTATCACTTCTATCAAGCACCACTCACAAGCATACTAGCAGCCTCTGTGGTGCACAGGAGAGTCCTTCACTGAAAGCTCCAGAAAGCTACAGCATCGTATCTGCAAGCCCCACTGGTTGGAAGAGAGCCTGCCGTGTCTTAAAGAGGACTGGACCCCAAGGGTAAGCCTTTAGCCCAGACAGGGAGGGGACTCACCCGAGTGTCAGTAGTCCAAATGTCTGCCACAGCCATAAAGCAGCAGATGACGAGCCACAATGCCATGTGTGCTAGTCCATGAAAGCAGGAACAGCCCCCAGCCACGTTCTGCTTGACCCCACTCCACTCCACTTCACAGCCCTGTAAACACCAGGGCAACTGAAAGTCAAGACCCATGAGAGAGAGTGCCACCAGCTCCTCTGAGGGAAGCAAGGGGCTGCCACTGCTTCGCACAGCCACACCACCCCCCTACACACATTGTAGTGTGGGCCAAACCTGAAAGGGCACAGCCACACCTGGGCAATCCTGAAAGGTCCAGCCACTCCTGCTGCAGCACAGGATCAGAGACATCTGAGCCCACCTACCTGGAACCATCGCCCTGCCCACAGTGTGGGCCAGCTCTGCGAGGACTGACCCCAAAGGGCAAGATCCCACCCCACAGGACCGCTACCCCAGGAGCCAGCACTGGCCCTGCAAGCCCTGAGCCTCTGGCAGGGACCAGACCTGACAGCCACAGCTGTAGGACCACCCAAGCCCTACTAAGGGACCTGCTGACAGGTAGAAATCACATCTTGCCCTGCACCTTGCCTCTACAGGAAGAGAAGGTTGCCCCCACCATCACTGTCTGGAGGGAAGCCCCCCTGGAGCCTGCCAGTAGCTTCAGCCTCAGCCCAGGGAGGCCCCCCTGTCCTGAAATGGACCAGCCCTGGAGACAGCCCTGGTGCAGTCCGGCAGGCAGACGCCATCCTGCATAGCTAAGCAGCCTAACTAGCTACAAACAAAAGACACAGTGTATCTTTCACATGTGCAGCACCCACTAACATTCAATTCAAAGGCTTCAGCGCCCAGCCGAGTGACAGTTCCTAGCTTAGGCCTCTGACACATTGTAACAGTTCCCGCATATAGTTAAAGCCGCAAACATCTTGTCGAGGGCTCATCTGGTGGACAAGTGGCAGAAATGCACCTTCATTCCTTTAATGGAAGTTAATACTGTAAATATTCTAATTGGATTCAAATTGTATACATGAAACCTGTTATGGGATATATCTCACAATCGTTCTCTAGAATCTGTATATAAAATAGTGATTAATCAGTTATTAATAATTTTATTATTAATTTTAAAATTAAATTTAATATTTAAATTTTAATAATTCATATATTAATAACCTCTTTATCTCAGGAATAGCCTGAATTTATAAGGACAAAATAAATGGAAAAATTTTTATACCTGCACTTCAGTTTTATATCTGAAACACCTCTGTTCTTGGAAGACATGACAGTTTATCATCCTGTTATCAGTACCAGGCTTCAGTGCAACATTTCCCCCTCACTGTTACAGTTAACAAGCAAGGAGAAGGACCCAGCAGTACTATTCCTTAATGCTATAAGGTTTTGGAATGGAACAGAAGACTAACTTTTACTTATTATTATTAACTTCCATATCTTTCCCAAAATTATGTTCCTGTGATTAACCTCTTAAAGTTGAAAATGTAATCTCAAGCCCTTTTTCTTTGAAAGTCAATAAAACAAATACATATTTTTTGCAAAGAGCCACATAAAGGCACTGCTTTCGACAAATTGCTCCATGAGTGTGGTGAAGGCACCTCATGGCCAGAATTATGCCCCCAGATACCAGCAAATTTGTCCCAACATGTTTTGGTAAGTTCCCCCTTTCCACTCTCCTTTCAGGAGAGGAGGAAAAAGGCCCAGATGCCAACCTGTCTCCTAAGGGGTAAACAACTCCGTGCACCCATTGCAAGTAGTGCTCATGCTCTTTCCATCTAAGGGCATCATTCTAGCTTCACCCTTTCTATAGGTTGAAGCAGGTTGTTGACAAGTGTGCCCACTGGCCAGATCCAGCCTCGAGAAATCTATAAGTACTACTCCATTTGTTACCAACTTGCTCTCTCCTTTTGCCTTCACTCGCTATGTAAGCTCACACTGCGTAAGCTGTAAGTCTTCTCACTCCCACATGCAAGCGTACTAGAAGCCTCTGCAATATGGAAAGAAGCCAGGCCACCGAGTTGCTCGAGGAACCCGCAAAAGGATGATTCCTTTGCCGAACCAGCATCGTAAGCCCAGTCGAGAGGACTGAGGAACAGCCCCGAGGGTAAGCTTTAGCCCAGAAGGGGAAGGACTAAGCCCAAGCCAAGCAGTCCAGAACTGCTAGAGCCATAAGCAGCCGTAAGCAAAAACACATCTTGCGTGATCCCGCCGTTTGCAGGAGAGAAAAGGAGCCGTAGCCACTCCACAGTCCTGTGCCGTCAGGGCAAAGCACCTGGGATTTCTCTGAGAGAGAAAGAGAGAGAAAAAACATCCTCTCGGTTGAGATCAAGTCAGACTGCGATGTCACCTTAAATGGGAGCAGTTGCCGAGATTCGGCATAGTGAGCTCATTCCAAGGCGAGGGGGAAGCGCCACCTCACTGCAGCCCTCCCCCGAAACTCATCTCCAGGATCGGAGACGACCAGCCCCGCCTACCAGGAACCGTCAATTCATTGTGTAAGACCACTCCTCCGGACCAGCCCTGCCAGGCTGATCCTCCTGTCAGGGAACTGCTCCAACTCTGCTAAGGGAAACCGCTGATCAGCGGAAAGCTTCGCCCCTCCGCGGCCATGGGAGGCAAAAGAAAGTCGCCACCTGGATGGGACCAGCCCCAGGCAGACAAGCAGCGAGCAGCCAGCATAACCCAGCAAATTGCCTCGCTATAAAGAAAGACAGAATATATCTTTCCATGTGTGCAACATTCAGTAATATTCTATTCATAGCTCCCGTGCGTAGCTGCGTGATATTGCTAGCCTAACTTGCCTCATGATAACATTATAAATGTCTCTGCACATAGTTGCAAGCTGCCAAGCGTCTTGTCAAGTGGACAAGCAGTGGAACTGCACCTTTTCGTTCCCTTAATTAGAAATCTACAAATATTATAATTGATTCACACTGTATATGCTGGACCAGTTATGGACTATATTTTTTACAAACATGCATTCAAATCAGTATATATATAGTGATTAATCTTTATTATTTTTAATAATAAATAATAATTTCATAATTAATATTTCATAATTCATAATTAATAACCATCATCCTCCATCCCTAATCACCCCCCACCACAATGAGTCATGCATGAAGCAGAAAATTTTTGGTTGGGTCATAGCAGTTCTGATTTATCTAGCCTGATTTATTTAGTCTGGAGAAGAGGAGGCTCAGGGGAGATCTTACTGCCATGTACAACTGCCTGAAGGGAGGCCATAGCCAGGTGGGGTTTGGTCTCTTCTCCCAGGCAACCAGTGACAGAACAAGAGGAGACAGTCTCAAGCTGCAACAGGGAAGGTTTAGGCCGGATGTTGGGGAAAAATTCTTCACAGAAAGAGTGATTGGCCATTGGAATGTGCTGCCTAGGGAGGTGGTGGAGTCACCGTCCCTGGAAGTGTTTAAAATAAGACTGAATGAGGCACTTTGTGCCATGGTTTAGTTGACTAGATGGTGTTGGGTGATAGGTTGGGCTAGATGATCTTGAAGGTCTTCTCCAACCTGGTTAATTCTGTGATTCTGTGATCTAGAATGGTCACCCAGATGGTGTGCCATGTCAGTGCATATTTTCCATGTGAAGTGGTGGGAGATGATGTTTGGGAATGGACAGGAGGATTAGGCACTAATTTCAGCATTGGTATCTCTGAGACATCTGTACCCTTGAATAGTATGAGGAAGAAAGTGTCTCTTGGATGTAGTCATAGCGTTAGGCCTACCATAAGAATAAGCATGTACTTAAGATTACTTTGAAGATGCTTCTGTAGTCAATACTCCTTCAGGAACAGAAACAGATATGAATTTGTCATAAATCTCCCTATGGATTTAAGTAGAGGGGAAATTTACACTCTGGCTGCCCTTTGGACAAGAGGCAGAGGTAAGGTGTTAAAATCATGAACTCAGGTGGATTCTGGGGAAGATGTGAGAAGTTGTGTTTAGAGGGGCAGAATGATTTCTCTGGGTAGGTAGGAGCTCAGCAGAAACCAGTGAATGGGGATGTGTACTTTATAGGGGATACTTTATAGAACTGATAATGTTTGGACTGGTTGTTTTTGCTATTTTCTCACGTGAATGTTTATGTGCTGCTGTAGTTCTTTTCTAAGTGCATCTTATAAATAATTAGCAGACAAGGAACCCTTAACATCAAACTTACATATGTATAGGTCCATCAGTTCTGCAGTAGAGAAGCTTTATTATATTTTATAAACTGCCTGTGTGAGATTAATACTGTAGTTCATGCCAAAGATGAGCTCTCAGGTCACAGGAAAGCAGCACTTCTAACGCACACCACAGATTTTACAGGTTTCTGCCTGCTTCCTTCCTGAAAATAAGGTTTTAAGGGATAATGAATCTTCCAACCAATAAACTATTTCCGAATGCTAGCTACAGAGCAGGCTGAAGATATGTCCCATGAGATCATTCAGGTGCAATGAGCGTTCATACCTGTGAACGATGACTGCTGGAAACCAAAGATGACAGAAAGCTATACTAAGCATACCCAAAACTGATGTGTTGTGACAGTGACTAAAAGAACTTCTTAGCTGTGTACACTCCATGCCTAAGCAGTTAATGAATTAACTCTGCAATCTACAGATCAGCAGGGAAGAGTGATAGTAAAAAGCACATAATTCACACACATTGGGAGCACAGAGTTCATACACGTTGGAAGCACAGTATTTCTCAGCATTATCTCCCAGGAAGCAAAGTGTATATCTAAGCTGATGCTAAGGAGAACACTCCTCCAGAGCAGGTCAGCAGAGGAAAGGCCATTAGGCTTCTTCTAAGACAAAACTGGTCTGTGGTACACGGTAGGCCTTTTTAGACTGACAGATCTGGTGTGAACTGCTCTGACTCAGGGAGATTGCTCAGAACAGGGAGATTGTTTTTCTTTCCCAGAATTTGACGGTTTCAGTAGAGTGCTCAGAAATCTCAGCCTTTGTTAAATAACTAAAGTCTGTGATGAGCCATCACTAATATGTCCATGTCAGAATGCTTGAAAAACACTTCCTGAATACAATTATCTGTTTGTCCCAATGACATTACATCAAATATTAGAAATCCATTTTAAAAACGAAGAGTAAAACAGAAAAGAGATTAAGATGATTTCAAGTTTGAGTGTGAAGAAAAACATAGGTTTTAAACTAGAGCTTTGTGCAGCAAACTCCCACACACATTCAATATTCTCTGGTCTACTTCATGCCATCCATCCAGAGGTGGGTGTGTCTGTAAGAGAAGTGGAAAAATGCTGTGTACCTGCAGCTCATCCACCTCAGCTCACAGGCTGGTACCTTTGTTCAAACCAGCCTCTCTCAGGTATATAATTTCAGGGAGCTGGCCTGACAGTGGTATAGGCACACATTCCTCTTCAGAGCCTCTTTCATGAAGGAGTTAACCAGCATCTACCATGGTAAAGGATAGGAGGGTAGGAGACCTTGCATTGCTGGAGACAGGTCTACCAAATTTCATCTGAAAGCAGTCTGGAGGTCTAGAAGAACTACATAGGAGTACTTATCTGGAAGACTAACCAACAGCTGCATATCTGGCTACCGTGACTCCATATTTAACAGTAAGATTTCTTTCATCTTCCCAGAGAAGTGTTCTTGTACTTACTGAAGGATGAAGCGGTAATACA
This sequence comes from Indicator indicator, assembly GCF_027791375.1. Lineage (NCBI taxonomy): Eukaryota > Metazoa > Chordata > Aves > Piciformes > Indicatoridae > Indicator > Indicator indicator. Next base: position 62,244 of record NC_072053.1, on the reverse strand, counting down.
AAATGGAACAGAGAAACCATAGCTGTTTTCTGGTTGAGGCCAGACAGATCCTCTCTTGCCCTGAGTGGGACAAAAGAATAACATGGACACAAATGGATTGAAGAGTGATGGAAAGTTTAAATGGAAAAGCAATTGGTGAAACTACAAAAAATCTGCCGTTGGCACCAGTCCTGCAGCCAAGCATTAATCTGCTGGATTTTCATGTTTAGTCCATCATTAGGCATAGCTAGTGGGGGACAGAAGCAAACACTGCTTGTGCTCCTGATCCCTTAACCATTTGGCCCAGGGCTCTGAAGTCCTTCTTCACTGATTTCAAACTTCTTTTTGAAATTTCATCATTGCCTACTTGGAAAACCAACAATGGGTAGCAGTCAGTTGGGCAGATCAGGGTAGGAAGTTTTCTTACTACATCCTTGACCCTAGCCCCAGGTAGGCAACAGACTTCTCTAAAGAGTGGATCAGGTCTGCATATAGGACCCTCAATGCCCTTCAGAATCAAGTCCCCGATGACAAGCATCCAGTGTTTCTTCTTCACTGCAGATGTTTTGACAGTAGGTTTACCCACCCGTAGCCTTTCTGAACAACGTAAACTACGTAACAGTTCATTCCAGTTCTTCTCCCTCATCTCCTGGAACTTCCCAGCAACATTCATCTGCAATGAGAGCTCTTCATGGATCCTGGTCACCTGGAAACAATCTTCTAACTTCTCAACAAAACCTCTATCTCCATTCACTCAAGCAGCTGGTTTCCACCCCTCGGGGCAGTCAAGTCAGAACAATCAGGCTCATCAACTCGATTCCTTTCACCCCTTCAGGAAACAGCACACTGAGACTTTCAAAAGCTGCAAAGACCTTTCCCAAGCCCAGTGCTGACTGCTTCCAGCCATGGCCCAGGCTACATGCATGCACACGGCGCCCAGGCACGCTGCTCCCCCTGAGCAATAGCGTACCAAGGTGTGGCCGCATCTGGCTACACAGCCCTTCGCCGGGAGAGGGAGTGGCTGCACTGCAACCCACCGAGAAGAGAGGCGAAGCCAAGTGCTAGGCACCATTTTTGGAATGTGTCCGAAAATCAGGGGAGAGATAACAACAGCTGTCGCCTGATATACAGAACGACAGGCCCGCCATCGCCTCTGCCGCCATGGTACAGATCAAAACCACTGCCACCCCTCGGGCCACAAGAGTGGCTTTTCCAGTCAAAGCTGTACTCTCTCCCTGGGCCTCAGAAGCAGCTTTCGAACTGAAGCCACCGCTCTCCTTGAACTGTGGGAACCACCACTCACCTCCCTGCTGCGCCTAGCCCCCACTGCCACGGGACAAGCCAACTCTGATCTGCTTACAACTGCCCTCCCCCGCTCCAGTCGCTGCTCACACCACACAGAACAAAAGGGAAAGGGGGTGGCACCGCATTCTTAAGGTTTTCCCCATGCCTGTGGCTACACAATCACCGCTGCCGCCTTGGAATGGCAGGAGGGATTCACTGCCACAGCTACACACCAGGCTGTTCCCTTGGAACCGATAGAATGCCCACACAGCCACCCTGAACAAAACCTTGAGCCCAACCACCAAAGCAAACAATGCCCAGATATCCATTTTAACTTTTCCATCTCCGTACTTCTCCAACCCAGTTTGCAGAGTTCTCTACAGCAACCATCCTCTGCTACCAAGAATCTGTCCTGGTTTGAGGCCAGATATATCCTCTCTTGCCCTGAGTGGAACAAAAGAACGACACTCACGCAAATGGATTGAAGAGTGATAGAAAGTTTAAAAGGAAAAGCAATTGGTGAAACTACAAAAAAACATACAAGCATAGTGGCAAAGATATCCCAAATTGTTAAGAGTCCCTTACGTGACTCCCAAAAACCTCCCAACTCTTCTGTTCTCCCCACCTGAAGGTATACCCAAAACCCCCAGGGCTCTTTCTTTCCCTCGCCCCCTGCCCTAGGTTAGTCTAGTCTCAGGCTGGCCAGGTCTGAGACTGCCCCCCCACCCTTTCTCCTGCTGGCATTAGGCCTAGATAGGCCTAAGACGCCTTGAGATACTCCCCCACCATTACCTGATATGGGAGCATCTCGCACGGGAGCAGAGGAAGAAGAAAGAGAAAGAGAATGACTTTGCAGATGGATTTATAGGGCTCAGGATTTATGGGGTAGAAATACACCCTTTCCTGTGTTCACCTTATTGGGTTGGACACTCGGGACACCAGAGGTGTAATTTATGTGGCAGTAACAGGAGGCACCCAGCCTGAACTGCCACAAAGACAGCTTGACAACTTGCCTAGTAACAAAACTGCCTTGGAGGATGCAAATTGTTCTCCACTCAGCACACAAATTGGAAAGGATGTTCTGTCAGGAAATACAAGAACCTTGTCACTATCTCAGCTGAAGTAAATGACTATTTAAAGTCAAGTTATTAAGTTCTAGTTTCTTTATCTGCACAAATCAAGAATTTGGCTAACTTCTCTCTGTTATGGGTGACGGGGACTTCATAATGTCCATTCTTCATCACAGCACTACAAATACCTAATTCCGTAAGAGAATTAGGAATGTGACAGTCTCTAGGAGATGAATGGAGCACAACAGTCCCTGGGTCTACTTCTCATTTAATTGTGGAATATTGTGGTTAATAAGAATGATGTGAAACTAGGTCTAAATTTTCATAAGTCTGAGTTTTCCTGTAAATACAAGTATTTCAGGGAGGGTGATTGCCTATTAGGGAACAATGATCCTGTGGATAAAGTGTCTGCTCCATTGTTGCAATGCTTTGTAAAGGAAAACAGAAGATTACATGCTGCAAGAAGGTGAAAAACAATGGAACTGATTTGTCAGAAACAGGACTTAGTGAGAAACAGGATGTGACAGGTGCAGGACTGTAGACTTTATCGTGTCGAACCACAGGTAGATGAAATGACTCTTGGAAATAACCTGAATACAAACAAAAAAAGGACCTTATGTGGAATAAGGTTTTTCTTTAATGTGACTATTTGCCATGGATATTGGATTTAAAACCCATTGTAACTGAAAAGATAAAAATGAAAATGGCCATCTGCAGTATTCAGAATATTACAGTAAGGTTGAATTCAGAAATTGCAGGAAGTTATAGAGACATCTGCTGTCAGATAGGATTGTCAGGCAAGACTGTTGAGGTTCTGAAGAACAGACAGAAGTATTAGATTGTGGTCAGAACTCATGCAAAGTCAAAATAAAATTTATCTCCTTTGACTGCAGAATAATTGCTCTGGCTTTAATTTTCTTCCAACAATAGAATCTACTCGAGGTGCATTGCTGAGGTGTCTCTCTGTCTTTGTCCGGAGGAGAGAGAAACTTTTTCATAACGCTCCCATGTGTGAAATTAAGGCACAAATGAGGCCAAATATTAAAAGCAAGGCTATTTATCAAAGGGTAAATTAAACAGAACAGATGAAGGGAGAAAAGAGGGAAAGAGAGAAACAAATTGAGAAAGAGAGGGGAAGAAGAGGAATGGAATTATATTACCATCTTTAGCTGAGGGAGGGGAGAGAAAGAGAGAGCCCACAGTCCAAATCCTTTCTGGCTTGTGTTGTCTGAGAGTGTGGTGTCTCCAGATGTGTGGAGGAGGAGGAGACGTTCCAGGATTGTGTCTTTCCTCAAAGGGTTTCCTCCTCAGAGCAGGCTCCAGCATGTAGTGTTTTCAGTGGACTTCTCCACCAAGTAGGCATTGCTTAGGTGTTGGTATACATTTTTTAATATCAGTTCACTCCTGGCCCTTCTCCCTTATGCATATGTGTCCAGGTGCCTCCTCCAGGGGGTCCTAATGTCCATTCCTGTGTGCTTGCAGGGGTCGGGTGCCAGAGTGGGCCACCACCCACTGCTTTGCCTCCTACCCATTCACACAACACTACACATCCATGGGCTTATCAGGCCAGGAGGTGCTCTGTTGCATATTTCAGGGGGTCTTTCCACCATCCAGGGCAGCTGCAGTCTTGATGGGTAGAGAAGATCTTACCTTTGTTGTACATTCCAGAGTCTTCCACCACACAACCCCCAGGGCAGCTACTGTCTGATGAGCAGATCTTTTGTTGAGAGGTATCTCAGTTCTTGATACAATCACAAGATGATTTGCTTCCAGACACTGTTAAACAGGAGAAAAGTAGTTTCACTAAGAGTTTACATTTGGAAAAATTCTTTGGAAGTTTTGTTTTTCCTAGCAGTGTATTAAAGGAAGACTTGAAATAGAATTGTGCTAAAGGCATTCCCCATAGCTGGACCAGAGCATCACAGTTCCCTGTACAAATTTCATATGAAGCAGTAGTCAAAATCAACACTTAGGTGTAGTCAAAACCAACTCTTAGGTGAACACCACTGAATTAAACAGATACTATTGGTGGCCTTAATGTTTTTATGAGTAAAGGTCTGTGAACTAATTGTTTATTGCTACTGGCTAAAACAAAGTTTGTTTTTGTCAACTGTAGAAACACAGAACATGAACAACGGAGAGCTGAGATGCACAAATATTTATCAGTAGTGCCTCAAAAATACATAATGATTTTTGTATGCAAAAGTTTTGAAATAATGAGATTTCCTTGGGTGATTTCACATGTTACTGGCAAAATGTGACATTAAATGTTAATTTATATACAAACATGTATCACTGAGTTCTTCATTGATGGTGCTGATTGTCAACTTTAGTTAGCAGGAATTTGCCTCAGAGAGTTCGCTTGTGTGTACTTTCTTGTTCCAGCTTGAACCTATTTATTCTAAAATAATTGTAAAGGGGCCAAATGGAACAATCTTCCACTGAAGAGTCAATGTATATAACTGTCAGAGGTAATTTAAGCATTTCTTACCAGAAAGACTATAAGGAAATCCCACTAAATAAAACAAAGTTGGAATTGCTGCAATAATTGAAGGTAGAGGTGCTCAATTACTCATGGTGACTAGAATGCACTGAGATATTTTTTGTCTCGAAGAAAATACCAATATAGTAAAACAGTTTAACCACAAGAATGTGTCAGCATGTATGCTGACAGTACATATGCACTTTCAATTAATTTAATAAATGTAAGTACCAAAAGGGCAAATAATGTACCTGCACTTTGAACATATCCATATAGAAGTTTTCAGACAAAGAATAAGTTCAATTCATGGACAGCAAACAGGCAAGGCATACTGGTCAGCACAGAGAAGATTACCCACAAAATGCAGAACAAGAGTGTCAGCTGATGTGATTCTCTCTCCCATAAGGGTGCAAGTGGTATAAAAGGACCAAATATAAGCAAGGAGCGATAGGGTAGAAAGATGTTTCAAACGTCTATGCTCACTTCTTTTGTCAAGGGTCTCCCATGTCTGACTACTTTAGTCCTGGTAACTTTGACTGCAGCAAGGTCATGGTTTCACTAAACCATCACAGCCATCAATTCTATGGCATCTGCTCCCTGGTGTTGTACATCCACATTTAATTTAGGGTGTCTTGGAAACTTAGTTCAGCATATGGAATAATATGTAGTGAGAACACACAAACACAAACCTTCAGCACAAATATGTTCACAACGACTTAATTCAATGAAGATTTATTTTTAAATTTTTAACTTAACTGACTTCTGTTGGCTAAACACTCTCACTACAGCCGTCTCTAACTTCCTGATAGACACATCCACAAATAAAAGCATGTATACATCTACACAGATCTATTCAATTACAGCATCATTCTCTGTGCTCACAGACACACACAGAGCTGCAAGGCAGCACTGCATTTCAAGACATACAGCAAATCCACACCCTTTTCTTGTCACCTGGCAAAAAGTTACTCTGCATGTTATCTGAACTCACAGGTAGGCAGAATGTCCTCATCTGACACAGACATAAACATGTGACACACTTGAATGTTGACAGAGAGCAGGAGAAGTGGAATTATTGTCCTCCAGAAGCAAATGGATAACAGCTGAACCTGCCATCTTCTCATTGCACTGTACCTAGATTTAAGTAGTCTTGAGCCATGCTTTGTTGATCAAACTGTCTATGGTCATCATGGTTTATTTTTCCTCTGTTAGCCTCTTTGTGGTGGTGTAAACTTCACTTCCTTGACTGGCACAAAGAAGCTACGTGGCTTCCAGAAAAGTCTGAGCGCGATGGAGAAAGACTGAATCTTCCTAAGGGAGCCACCATAGGTAGACTCCACACAACAGCATTAAATCCATAACTATATTGATCTAAACAGGAGAAAAAGGCTGTTTGATTTGGTTTGGTTCTCAATTACTGTTGCTACAAACTGGGATAATAATGCAGTAGTAAACTGACAAGCAGACAATTTCAGGACCTTCAGTGATCTGTAGGGAAAGCCTAGAGGACAATCATTTTACAACTCTGTTTAAATTTCAGTGTTTGGGAATAGCATTCCCAGGCAAACAACAGTCTCCAGAGAAGGCCCACTGTCAGCACTGGTTTGTGTGGATCAGAATGACTGCTACTCAGTTCTCAACATGCAGCACTTACAACCCTTAATCCCTGCGTGGGCAAGATTTCCTGCATTTAATTGTAGAATCATAGAAATGTCAAGGACCAGATTTACTGCCTTGAAACAAAATTGAAAATTTTGTATGGGTAGAGAATCTCTTTGCTATGTAAGCTGTGATTTTCTTGGTACACTTAAAATGTCTTTGTGTCTTCAGATTAGAGTAACATAAACTCTTATCTCCATCCTTTGAGTTGATTTGGGTTGGTGTCCCCATGGTGAAGTAATATTCATTATACAATGTCCATACTAAGGTTGCGAAGAACTCTGGCAAACAAGGTCAGCCCTGCATAATGATGTCATGGCTGGTGAGAATTTTTCTTCAGTGTGTTGTAGAGAAACTTTCTCTGTACAGCTTCCTCTGTGGAGAAGCAGCTGCTACAAGGAGATGCTAGAAGACTCACAGCAGTCAGGTGTAACAAGTATGGGGGTTTTACCTCCTAAAGAGTGGGTTTTGACACACTCTGCTTGCTCAGGTTTGGGGATTTTTTTCTTCTGTTGCTCCTGGACAAACCAGCAAGAGTTAAATATATTTGCCTGGAAAGAAATTTCCACAAATCATCTAATGATTTGGAGAAACAAATTGTGATATACAAATATGTATGGGATCTGTAAAAAGGTTTTAAAAACCTGTTATTGTTAACATATGGTGATTATGTCAACATTAACTAAATACTGTTTCCTGAATAGGGTCCTTGTCTCCTAATGAAAAATATGGAGAGGTACACAACATGCAAAGTGACTTCTTACTGACCCTGCTACATGCCAGTAGTGATCTATATAGCATAGAATCTTAGAATCATAGAATCAAACAGGTTGGAAGAGACCTCCAAGATCATCCAGTCCAATCGATCACCCAGCCCTAAGCAATCAACTAGACCATGGCACTAAGTGCCTCATCCAGGCTCCTCTTGAACGTCTCCAGTGATGGCAACTCCACCACCTCCCTGGGCAGCACATTCCAATGGGCAATCACTCTCTCTGTGAAGAACTTCCTCCTAACATCCAGCCTATACCTCCCCTGGCACAACTTGAGACTGTGTCCTCTTGTTCTGCTGCTGGTTGCCTGGGAGAAGAGACCAACCCCCACCTGCCTACAATCTCCCCTCAGGTAGTTGTAGACAGCAATGAGGTCACCCCTGAGCCTCTTCTTCACCAGGCTAAACAACCCCAGCTCCCTCAGCCTCTCCTCATAAGGTTTGTGTTCCAGACCCCTCACCAGCTTCGTTGCCCTAATTTTTGCAACTTTCCCTGTGGTACAGGGCCTTATAATTTTTTTCCAGTAGTTATGGAGCTTATCAAAACCAGAAAAAGAGAAGATGATGAGAAAGAGTTTGCTGGTTTGTTCAAGTAATATAAACTCCTATAACTTCCAGAATACTCCGTTTTAACTCCTTAGTCATCTTCTTATTTCATATCCAGTGATCACTTTCATATATTTTGTTTTTAATGAAGGCTTTATAACAGTGACCTTTATAACAAATCTCCCTTATATTGTATCTTTATTTAGCAAATGAAAGCAATTGTCATTAGTAAACCCAGCCAACCACAGAGAATGGAAGCAAATAAAAATTAGCAACTCTAGACATGACTCTCCTCAGACAGTCCCTTTCCTACATATAATTGATGTGGTTGAATGGTTAATGCTGGTGAAGATGACAAATATTTAACTCCCTCCTCAACAGATCACCATTCTTTCCATTCTTTTTGATCTTCCCCAGATGTTAAACCCTGATCACTAAATTGTCTCTTATTCCGTTATTATTCCTTCTCTTTTGTCAGTTATTAGATGGCTGATCCTTCACAGCCTAACCTGATTTTTTTATCCTTTTGAATCTTGTTTTTCATGCGTCCCTCCTCTAATGCCTTTTTTCCTGTTCCTGAAACACAGAAAGGGTTTTCTTCTGTGCTACTCATGAGTTCCACAACTCCTATATCTGTTTCTAACCTCAGCTCTCTTTTTGTATTTTTCTTTTTTTTCATTACTTCAACAAATTTTAAAGTGTACAGAGGCTAAATGACAACCATTACAAATTGGAGACCTCTTAAAATGTGAGCTCCAGTGTCATGAGTTTCATGACTTTATTGGCCCTGACAGTAGGTGAAGATTTGTCTGTATCACTCCAAGGGTAAAGTATGGGCACTGCAGTCTAAAGGTATTAAGGTAGCACATTTAATTAGCTGCTTCTCAACATATGGGATATCACTCACACTGATGCTCTTGGAATATTATTTGGCAACACCTGTTCTTTTGAACCCTTTAAAACACAACATAGGAGTTATAACTTCATTTGATCAGCTCAAAATTTTTACAAACAAGTGAGATTTTTACTACTAAATTTCTGTTGTTGTCCATGGACCTGTTTATAGTTTTTCATTGCAACGCTGAATGGGACAGTCTGTAAAATCATCATGCCTTGTGAAAATATTTCGCATCTTTAAAGGTAAATCCACTGGCAAGTCAAAGTTTAGACTTTGAGTTCTATCAGAGTCATGTGTAACTGTGGAGTAAACATTTGGTTATATAAGAGTATTTTTTTTCCCAAGCTTTTTAATATCTTTTCTGCAGAATGGATGTAAAAAAGCCACAGCTGGCAATGAGAGGTTAGTAGGAGTGTAATTTATTAATGCAGGGGGAAAAGGAAAAAAAAAACCACCCATGTGTAAGGTGAAAGAACAACTTTTCACTGTGGCCATCCACATCAACAGTGTTTTCTCTGTAATTTCTGGAACTCCTATCTGAAGCATGTGAAATTCTTTCTGCCTTTATTTTATTAAACAGAAAAAATGGCTAAGAAAAAATATGGTAACTAGAATCTTTTGCAATTAATTCTGGATTCCTGCTTACTTTGGAGAGTAATTACACTGCAAAGTACCAGAAAATTAGGATATTTCTCCTCAAATTGGACCCTAGTAATGTATACCTGAATAACTTTATTTTTAAATGAAGGATTGTTATAATCATCCCTAGTACACTTTCAACTGCATTATTAGCCTGATTTTTTTTTCTATTTTCTTAATCGGAAAAAGTTCCACTCCTAAAACTGCTGTCATGACTTTGTGAAATTCCAGATCACTGTGCCAACAAATTCAATAGACTGAATTCCCAATTCATAGGGACAGTCATGCCTCACCAGCATCCTTATTAGCTTAGCCATCATCCCAGAGCTAAGCTGTCTTCTCTCTTAAACAGTTAACCAGAACTTTCTCTCAAAAGGCATCAGGGAATGTGTACTCCTGAAATGCTTCGAGAAGCAATGCATGAAACACCTGGTACAAGCAGCAGCTTGTTCACATCTCATCCCACAATTTTTTATTTGCCCTTTATTGCCTTTTATTAATCTATATTCTTCAGCTGAGAGAGATCTTTTTGCTTTTCTAGCGCACATGCTGTGCGGCAAGTCATTATCTTAATCACAGTATACCAACTCCCATGAGGTGCTTGTTCAATGTTGTATTGTGAACCGCTGCACAGAGCAGCTAAAAAAACCCAAACAAACAACAAAAAAGCCCCACAACGACCAAAACACCAATTTGTTATTAGCAAGTTCCAGTGACTAAGGAGCTGACAGTGTTCTACAACCCAGTCTTCACAAAGACCTTTCAGATAATCTTATAAAACATCTTTTTTGATGGACTTAGATTTATCAACAGCTTTTAAAGGCATATCTTAATTAGTCTATTTTTCACCTCTGTGACACTACAGTTACCATTATATAAAACAATACATGAGAAAGGGAAAATAACATAATAGCCTTAAACTGGAAGATTTAAATATTTAAATTATTTTTAGCATTTAAAAATATTATAATCTATACAATTCCTTATATAGAAATTGTCAAAACAGGCTTTGTTCCTAAAAAAAAAAAAAATCAGTGACAACAATATTTAACTTGCATTAGTTAGACACCATGTTTTGGGATTTCTACTCTGATTCCTTCTGAATAAATCAGTACACCAGACTCTTATTACTATGCAAGCTCACAAATCTTGAACTTTATTAAGCATTGCATCTTGGTTGTTTTCCATTAAAATAAGCTGGATGACTTAAAACATACTGGGAATGCATTTGTTAAGTTAGACAACTTTATGAATTTTTTTCTGGTTTTTTTCTTGGTTGATTTGGTTTAGGTTTGATTTTTATTTTTTTTCCTCCAAACTATTGCTAGGGTTTACAATCAAAACCAGTTTTGTGATAAAGAATCTGAAAATACTAGAATAATAGAATAATTGAAGTTGAAAGACCTTTAAGATCTTTATGTCCAACCATAATTCTAACACTGCTAAGTCCACCACTAAACCATGCTACTCATCACCATGCTTACATACATCCTTTAAATGCCTCCAGGGATGCTGACTCAACCATGTCCTTGGGCAGCCCATTCAAATGCTTTATAATCCATTTGGTGTATTAACTTTTTTAATTTCCAGTCTAAACCTTCCTTTGAGTTTCTACTTGATATGGTTTCCTCTTGTCCTATTGCTTGTTACTCAGGAGAAGATACTGATTTCTACCACACTATAACCTCCTTTAAGGGAGCAAAAGGATCTCTTCTCAGCCTCTTTTTTTCCCAAACTAAATGATTCCTGTTCTCACTGAACAATTCCTGTTCCATTAGCCACTTCTCATAAGCCTCATTCTCTAGACCCTTCACCAGTTTTGTTGCTCTTCTCTGGACATGTTTCAGCACCTCATTGTCTTTATTGTAGTAAGAGACTCAAAACTCATATTTAAGTCACCATCTTTGTAGTGATTTAATGTGTACTTCTGATTCTTAGGATTTGATCAAATGTGCTCCACAAGCTTTACCAATATTGCTTGAGTTCACCAGGTAGATAAGGTACCTATTCAGTAGGCGTACCAATAGACATTACACAGAACATATCAATTATGGACACTGCAATGTCTTCCTAGCAGGTGTGTGCCTTCATCATTAGTTTTCTTGCAATATTTTTGATTTGTCAAAATAACACCACTCTGGACAAGAAGTAATCAGTTTTCACCTGCTCACCCTCCTCCACCAGATATGATCATCCTCACTTGCGCAATGTTTTCTCTCAAAGTTCCTGTCCAATTAATTCTTGAAGTAATATGAGATTTCATCTCGTTTTGCAGGGAAAATGACAAGATGAGTCCAGACTCCCTAACTCTTAAGCCTTCACATATTTTGCCAAGTGTTTCAAGGGCTTCTTGGAGCTGCTGTCTTTGTTGTCTAGTGAGTATAACACAGGAACCTGAATGACCTGCCTTGGCATCAGCTGAGCTTGCAGGCCTTATACAAAATCATAGAATATCTTTGGTTGGAGGAGATCTTCAAGATCATCTGGTCCAACCTTCAACCTAACACTGCATCATCACTAAACCATGTCCCTAAGTACCAGGGACTTGCCATAGGCAGACTATTCCAATGTTAAAACTTTCAATGAATAGATATTTCCTAATTTCCATCCTAAACCTTCCCTGGCACAGCTTGTATCCATTTCCTCTAGGCCTGTTACTTGCCTCGGCAGTTGTAGAGAGCAATAAGGTCTCTGCCTTAAGAGATTCTTCCTATCTGTTCCTGGGAGGTATTTACTGATGTATACAAACCTTTATCCAAAGCTGGTGATTCCGAAGATGTTTACAGGATCACAGGGGTTGGAAGGGACCTCCAGACATCATTAAGTCCAACCCCCCTGCCAGAGCAGGACCATAGAATCGTGCACAGGTCACACAGGAATGCATCCAGAAGGATCTTTAAAATCTCCAGAGAAGGAAACTACACAACCTCTCTGGGGAGTCTGTTCCAGTACTCTGCAACCCTTACAGTGAAGAAGTTGCTCCTCATGTTGAAGTGGAACCTCCTGTGCTGCAGTATATACCCATTGTCCCTTGTCCAACCACATGGTGCCACTGAGAAGACCCTATCCCCTCCCTCTTGACACCCAGCCCTCAGATGTTTATCAACATTTATTAAATCCCCTCTCAGTCTTCTCTTCTTCAGACTAAAAAGCCCCAGGGCTCTCAGCCTCTCCTCATAGGGCACACACTCTAGTCCCTTAATCATCCCCATAGCCCTCTGTGGGACTCTCTCAAGTAGATCCCTGTCCTTCTTGAACTGGGGAGCCCAAAACTGGACACAATATTCCAGGTGAGATCTCACAAGAGTAGAGTAGAGGGGGAGGAGAACCTCCCTTGATTTGATGAATACACTCCTCTTAATGCACCCCAGGATCCCATTGGCCTTCTCAGCCACAAGGGCACATTGCTGTCCCATGGATAACTTGTTGTCCACCTGTTCTTCTATCCCACATTTCCTGAGCTTGCTTACAAGGATGTTATAGGAGACAGTGTCAAAAGCCTTACTAAGGTCAAGGTAGACTACATCCACTGGTCTCCCTGTATCTACCCACTCAGTTACAATATCATAGAAGGCTATCAGATTAGTCAAGCATATTTTCCCCTTAGTAAATCCATGCTGACTACTCCTGATCATCATCTTCTCTTCCAAGTGCCTAGAGATGGCCTCCAGGATGAGCTGCTCCATCACTTTTCCAGGGATGGAAGGAAGGCTCAGTGGTCTGTAGTTTCCTGGAACCTCTTTCTTGCCCTGTTTGAAGACTGGACTGGCACTGGCTTTGCTCCAGTCCTCAGGCACCTTACCTGTCTGCCAGGATTCTGCAAAAATGATGGAGAGTGGTAGAGCACCAACATCAGCCAGCTCTCTCAGCAGTCTTGGGTGCATCTCATCAGGGCCTATGGACTTGTGAATATTCAATTTATGTAACTGATCCCTAACCCAGTCTGCATTGACTGGTGAAGAGTCATCCCTCCTCCAGTCTCCTTCTCTTTCATCCGAAGTCTGGAATTCATAGGGGAGTTTGTCTTAGGAGTAAAACACTGAAGCGAAGAAGGCATTCAGCAACTCTGCCTTCTCTGTATCCTCAGTTATCAGGCTGCCTCCTCATTCATCAGTGGGCCCACATTTTCCCTATTCTTCCTTCTCTTATTGATATATTTGAAGAAGCCCTTCTTGTTCTCTTTAACTTCCTTTGCCAGTTTTAGTTCCAAAAAGGCTTTGGTCTCTATGTGCTTGATTTGCATTTTTCTCACTTCTGCAGATGCTGTTCCTGACATGGTTGCAGAGTCAGGACCATGGTGTAACTTCATCAAGTGAGTCGGTTCAGGCAGTAAAATATTTTCCTTTCCTAGTCAATCCTGATTTCAAGATATGTTATTCAGTATTTTGAAATATTTCATTATTGAGGTGTGAGAGCTTTTTGTTTTGTTGTTTGATTGTTTGCTATTTGTTGTTGTTTGTTTTGTTTTCTTAATCAATGTCCTTGAATGTTAGCTGAGAAAGAAAACATAAAGTTCAGATTTCTGTTTTGGTCTCATTAGTAGATAATGACTAGAAGGATGCCAATCACAGAACATTATCAAGTTTGAAGTCAAAATCCTAGCCAAAACGCAGTCCTTCTTATAATGCATAATATCTTTTTGAGTAAGGAAAACAAAACAGAACAAAACTTTTAGAAAGGAATCTATTTTGATATGTTTAGCATTTGGTGGAGTGATCTTACAGTTAATTTTGTTTGTATTTATTTTTTCTTGGTTTATGACTCTCACACATCATTAAATCTTTTGTTCTGATTTTTGATTTAAAGCTCTTTCATTGCTGCACTCATGCTGAGTGCAAAATTCTAGCATTATAATTAATATCTGCTTCTAAAAGAATTGAAATTTGGAGTGATCAAAAGCCATACAATGCTGTTCAACAGATCATTTTTGATATCTAACTTGGAAGTGTTGTACAATCAACAAGTTATCACTGGTATTTTATGAGAAATATTTGTGATTAAGAGGGAGGAAGAGGAAACAGTACAGAGTATTCTAGTACCTGAATGTCAAAAATACAGAAGTCCTAAACAAAGAAAAATCATTGTGCAGTTGTGACACATTCAGACATTTCACTTCTGATTTTCTGATGTGTTCCTAACAGCCACTGTGTTGGTGAAATCATGCAAATCATTTTCTTAGGGTAGAAATCTAGGCAGAAGAATTTTTATCCAATTAAATGACATTTTAAAATTATTTGTGCTGTCCCTTTTCAGTGGAAGAAAACTTATCTCTGTTTCACCTTGTTTGCACATGTAACATCACAGCAAGTTATGGGTCTTGTTCACAAATGGAAAAATTACATTATTAAACAAAATTACATTATTAAACAAATTACATTATTAACAATATTAAACAAATTACATTATTAAACAAAACTGAAAGAGGCATCGGTTGAGTGGGCACCTAAATGAATTCTGTTAATTTATTGTAAACCAGAAAGTTTTCCACAGAAGTCTCTAGCTAACATTTCATTATTGTCTTTAAACCACCCAAAATAACTTTGACCCTAAAATTATGTTTTGGAATTGGCTTATTCTTTCTGTTTGGTTGGTTTTATGTTAATTTTATTTTTGGTACTGTCTAGAGCTCTCACATCATAGTGAGAGTATATCTGGTGATGCTACCAAGTCGCTGCTCTCACCTTCATCAATGCCTGCATTCCTGGAAAGACACCCTAAATCTTTCTGACCCTACATTTGTGTGTGTGAGGGGGGTGGGTGAGGCTATTCAACTTCCTTACAAAGCTTTTCTGCAGGGATTAATTCCCTCCAAAAAGGCATCTTTAAAGTCATTTTCTGGCAAAAGTTAGATTCTGGTGTACTGAGATAAGATTTTGTTTGAGGAATAACTCTTGTTGCTGCCTTCAAAAGAGAATGTAATATCAAGTAGAGCAACAATTTAACTTTTATCATTTATCATTGTCCCTCTATCTAATTATATCATGAAACAGTCATCTAGTACAGTCTCATTTTCTCTCCTAACAATGCATTTCCAACCAAAGTAGGACACCTAAAGGGCACTGCTGCATATGCTAAAGAGATTAATAAATAGAAGAACCTACATTGTATTTTCTGATGTGATTAAGACACCTTTGAAGAGGGGATGCCTAGCCTGCCATGGTGGACATAAAAGCGATGTGAAACTGAGACCCCAAACCTTGCAGGGTGACAAGGTATATAGTGCAACTCCGATGTTGTTCTCCTACATGCTCATGACATTAATCACTCCAGGAACATAGGCAGGAGCAAGGACAGAGGAAAGGAATAGCAAGGCTGGGGAGGAGGGAGAAATGGAGGACAGCATACTCAGAACAGGTCTTCCCTGTTTTCACAGCTTTGAGATGCTGAAGCCCACCCCGGAACCCAAAGGTTAAAGGAAATTTGGAGACTTGGAAATAGTGTTTATATCTGAATAGAAGAATTAAACATTTCTATTGAGCAAAATTCATCAGAACTTCTTTTTTCAAACGTGGCCACATATATCCTAGGGCCTTAGTGAAGAGGTAAAGAATATTTGAGCTTTTAGAAATCTCTGTTGATGTCGATCACATCACTGTTCAGACTTCATGGAACATTAGTTTGTCCTTCTGGAATGCTCTGAACTTGTTGGAGTATTAACATTGTTTCAAAGTATGCAGGTGGCATCTAGAAAAGAAAACAGTTTTGAAGTGTGCTTTCATTGAGATGTGATGCCTACATAAGACTATCACTCTTCATTGTATTTGGTATCTGTTTTCTTTTGTATATCTGGGTTTGAGATCTATCTTAATGAGAAAAAATGGAATTTATCCCTGTGTTTGGAATTTGAAACAGCAGTCTGCTCCACATATTCAGTAGCCATAACCAATGTGATTGCAAAAGTGAATTAGTTATTTTTTCAGCCCAAGTTCTACAGTCAGACTCTTGTAAGACATTATGTTAATTTGCATACCTTTTAGACCTTTGCCTGTTCCTTCCCTACTCCTCCTACTTTATTCATATTTTTTACCCTTTTTCAACCAACATAGTTAAGGGAGGTCTTGTTAGCAATCAAATAATAGCGAAAATTTCAGCTGGACCTTGAATCACTGAGATTTTTGTAGAAATAGCCTTTATTTTCATTTATTTGTCTTGGACCTTTGCAAACACAGGTATAGGACTGCTAGATATGCTTAAGGAACACCTTGATTTTTTTATTTTCACTATTTATGAGATTCATTAGAAACTTCTGTTTTGAAAAGTCTTTCTTATTAGATGTCTTAATCCAATTCTCTTTATTGGATTGGGAAATGAAAACCGACTCTCTTTAGCACAGATAATAAAAGGCAAATTTAAACATTATATAGAGACAATTTCAGCTAATAATGAAGAACCACTGGAATCAGTTTGAAAAACTGATTTGTCTCAAGTAGTGTTACCAGAGGGATGGAATTTTGTCTGCTATGCAGTTGCTGCCACAGAGATGTGAACTGGAAGGTGCTGTGTTGAAATTTCCTATCTCTTTAAGTTGCTTTTTTTGCTTTTGAGAAATTATCTTCTTTGTTGAATTTTTATTCCTCTGAGATGTCCTTGAGATATGCATCTGTCTCTTACCAAAAATGTGTCAGTATCATAATATTTCTGTTAAGACATTGTAGATGTAGATGGTCTTTGTTTTCCTCAAATCAATTTGTGTCTTCGTGGGTTCTTATTTACCTTGATTTAGATGCAGGTCTGTATTCACTTCTATTTCTTTTGGTAGGAATATTTAATGTTAAAGTGAATATCACTATTTAGGCAATTATCAGCAAGGGTCAAACATTTATAATGAACGTTTGTAGATAAAACTGCATTCTGAATCTGGAGTGCAAGAGAAAAGTGTTGTCGTATCGCTCCCTCAACACACTTTCACTGAAGCAGATTCTATGTGTCAACTAACATTGAAAGGCTGCGGAAAATAAATCATTTGTGAGCTTCTCCTCTGACCACTCTTTAATTCAGATCTGACAAACCGAGCAAACAGCAAACTGAGTTAATGAAATCACACAGAAAGGCAGCCGGCCCTTTCCAAGAATGAAAGCATGACCAGTTACTTCCTAAGCTTATGTTACACCTTTCCTTCAAGGTTCAAGGAAGGAGGGTAGAGTCAGGGAACATTGGCACAAGCTGGACAGAAAAGACCTAATGGGATGCACCTGAGGGTGTCAGGAGACTTGGCTTACATCCATACGAAGTCTTTCCATCATCTCTGAAAAGCTGTGGGGAAGAGAGGAAGTACCAGATTGCTGGAAATGGTTAAATGTTTGCCCATCTATGAAAAGGCAAAATCAGACAGCCACACTTCAGTCTCTTGCAAAATTATGAAACAAGTCATTATTCCATTTCTTTCCAGGTACAAATAGGACAAAAAGAGTACTGGAAGAAACAGCTAGAGATTTATGAAAGGTAGATTGTGATTTGTTGAAGCAGAATATTTTGTATAGTAGACTAGACTATTTCAGTTGGAAGGGACCTACAAGAGTTGGTCATGACAAGGGAAGAGCCTTGAACCATGTTTGCCTTAATTTTAGGAAGACATTTGACTGATCTTTCACAATCATACAAGCACAGAATGGTAGGGGTGGGAAGAGACCTATGGAGATCATACAGTCCAACCCTCTTGCTAAAGCAGGTATGCCTAGATCAGGTTTCACAGTGTTGTAGTTGGCATGCTGGTAATACCTAACTGGACAGATAGACCACTAACAATAATGTGACAATACTCTGAAAATACCTGACAACAATCTGAGTGGACAGATGGACCACTGGCTTTGTGGCAAGCTGACTAAAATCTTGAGCTGAAGGGTTAGTGGTTAACAGCCAAAAGTGTCAGCTATGAATGACACAACAGGTAAAAGGCACGGATTTCAATATACTCATTGAAGACATTCTATTAACACATCTGAGAGCTTTATATATCCTTTATATATCCTAAAAGCATCTGATACAACACGTGGGTAAAATTACAAAAACTGCAGCTGTGCTGATTAACTCATCTTAACAAGCAAACATTCTTTCACTACTCAGGGTCATCTCTACTTCCTTATCTAAAAGTCAGGATAGCCACAGACAGCTGCTTCTTTTATACAGACACCAGATTTTCATCCCACAGCTTTGAGCTTACAAGCATAACATTATCTTTGTTGCCTGCCTGATCTCTTACAGGGGACTTAGATCCTGCTGCTCCAATTCCCACAGAGGAATTCTTCAGGAGTCAGTACTGGTACCTGGGGAAGCTCAGTAACACTCTAATAATACTCAGTAGCCTGTCAGGATGATAAGATAAAATGTCCCCTCATCAAGTTTTTCAATGACACCACACTGAGAGGAGAGCTAGATATGCTGGAAAAAGCAACCTAAGTAAAGCAGCCAGTTAGAGAGACCAACAAGGGATGCATGAGGTTTAACAAAGTGAAAAATTCTTCACCTGGGATTGAAACAACACTAGAAGCCAAAGCCTGGCTGCCAGGGGATCAGCTGTAATGGAAGGACTGTGGAGGTCATTTGCCAATCCCTTGCCTCACAGTGAGATGGGCATGAGCCAGCAGCAAGGACCAGTAGCACACTGGTCTGAACTGGTATATAGTCAAAAAATCAAAGGATGTGCTCATCCCACTCCACTCTCTATTTCCCAGGCCTCTTGAGAAATACTGTAACCTTTTTTGTTTCTCTCATTTCCAGATTTTATCTCGGTGCAGCAACCAAAGTCCCACATAAGAGTAGTTAACGTCATTGTTTATTTAGTTTCTCATTTTTACCAAATAATCAAGAAGTAGCACTGTAAAGATATTTCCAGACTAGTATTACAAAACTATTTCTGACCTTGTTTGAATATGAAGCATGTCAAATATCCTGACAGTTGGCCATACTTGGTAAGAATAAAATAGAATCATAGAATCATAGAATCAACCAGGTTGGAAGAGACCTCTAAGATCATCCAGCCCTAAGCAATCAACTAGACCATGGCACTAACTGCCTCATCCAGTCTTCTCTTGAGTGTCTCCAGTAATGGTGACTAAGTTAGAATATATATATATAAATTAGAATATATATATATAGTTAGAATAAGTTGATAAACTTCTGGATTTTTTCTTATATTTGCTATCTATTTGTTTATCAACTTTCAGTTATTACCAATAGTTGCCAATTACTATTAATAGTTATCAATTATTGTTCAGTTTTGCAGTCTCTTAAATCACAACAAGAGAAAGTAATTCAGCCATTTTTTCTTTCATTTGAAAGTCTTATCAAGACAGGTGTTCTTGGCAAAGCTTATGTTGCTTTTGTAATGGTTTGGTAGAAAAAAAAGGAAAGTGTGTCTAGTCTTACCAGTTACAAACAGTTTACAGGCTCCACAAGTTCCTGAATTCCATAAACATTTTGATATGTTGGTACTGAGCGTTAAAGAAACCTCTAGGAAACAGATTAAAATGTATATTTGGATTTTTGCCTACTTTACATCAGGTTGCTTTAACAGTTGTGGGGACATTTTTATGTCTCTTAAACACAAAATTCCATGCAGAACTTTCCAGCATTAGACCTGCAGAAGACAGCTTTATTTTCCCAGTCAGAGATAGGATTCTCTGCTAAGGGAAAGGGCAGGCTGAACTGTCTTGGAGAAAAGCATTAGTACAATTTGTGTTCATGGGGATTTAGACTCCTTTTGGATCTTAGCAGGATCAAATCACTGAGCCTCATGGTGAGACTTTGACAGTTCTCACTTATGATTCAGTCCCTAGATGGAACAAAAAACTGTTTTCCTAAGTTTTTATGAAATGCAAATGTTCAGTCACACAGTCATTGCTTTTAAGGTTTTTTGAAGACTAAGTGAGTGACCAGTCAGGAGAGCATAAAGTATTTATGCATTCATTAAGACCTAGAAGACACAAAATTACCTTTAATTTTCCAACAACACTTCTATAGCATTTTTAAACTCAAGGAGATAGAGGCTTTTGGTACATTGGGCACACTTAAGTTTGTACTCTTCAGATAATCTGTTCTCAAAGCCACCAAAAGCAAGAGCTTGCCATAAGCAGCTTGTACAACTGCTGATAAAACTTCTTTGGTTCATACTAGTTTCTTGGGTACAGATAGGGTAACAGAAACTGTTTCAAAGCAATCTGGCAGAACATATTGTATGGTCCCAGCTATCACATCCTAGGACCATGATCATAACTAATCTAGATCCAAAACAGACTTTTACAGAAAAAAAAAAAAAAAAAGAAAGAAAGAAAAAAAAGATTCTTAAAGGGACTTGAAGGTCTCCAATGTTATTGTAAGTTGAAATGACTTCAGATTCTAATAATCATAGGCCTTTTAAACATCTGTGGTTTAAGCATTAAAGATGTGACTCCTGTTGCCTACTGACACTCATTGAAATTAATGACCCTGTAGATAAAGCATATACTGCACAGTATGGGTAGGACTGCAGGAGTGAGTTTAAATGAAACAATAAATCATTAGCAATCACAGCAATTGAACTACTGTGTGTTGTCCATTTCCTTGCTTCTTGTAATCATTCTTAGAGTTGATTGTCATAAGTCATCCCAGGAGCAATTTTCAAAGCAGAGCAATTTGGCATTCTTTACATGCTCAGTGCAACTAGGTGAGTTTTCAGCAGCTATATACACTTATGAAAACATATCTTTGGGAAAAGGATATTCCAAAGTATTAAGGCTGGGAAGTCAAATGTGGGAATTGTTTATAGTTGCAAAAATTAGAAAGAAGTATTCCTGATTTCAATTTTTTCAGGATTTATTGTGTTTCTAGAATACATGGGGGGTTTTCAAATTAATTCAGCATAGCAGAAAATGAAAAAGGACGAAATAACCAGAAATTAAGTAGAATACTTTGCCTGAACTAAAAAGCCCTGTGGTTTATCTTTAGCTGCTCATTTTAAAGGGATTTTTCAATTTCACCTTTTAATCTCATCACTTCTTCGAGAAAATGGAGCTCAGGATTGTCTGGAAAGCATTTCCTGAAATGTAGTTTTTAGTCTGCAGAAATGGAATATCCTAAATGGAGTATTCTAAACAGGAAAACTGACACTTGGTTTCAAAGTGCATCTACAAGTCAGACATTGCTGTCTGCTGGTAGTCTTTAAGTATTTTCTCTTGCTGGGCAGAATTGCATTTGGTAGATGGAACCAATGAGAAATTATATTATTGGATGGTGGTATTACTCACTCTTTGTTTTTCTCACAATAAAGCAAGAACTTTGCACAACTTTCTTAGCTGAAATTTTGATTTAATTTCTTCCACCCTCCTGAAGAAACACTTCTGCTGTGCAAGGACAACTTCTTCACTCAAGGCACGTCCTTTAAACAATGAGACTCTTCTCTCCAAATCATCTTCTGTTCAGGCTCTGCACAGGAAATTCAATTTAGAGATTAGGAACAAACAGTGTGGCCTCAAACAGACCTAAGCATCCTTAATAGACATATCCCTTTGTAACAAAAGACCACACATGTGGTTTTTTGTACTTTCTGCTCTTCTTAGAAGCAGCAATACCTCTGCTCAAGAGTGCAGCATCAGCAGATTTCCTATTTTGCTATATATTGTGATTTTGAGTGGAAATATTCCCTTCTTTTAGATGGAATAGCATTCATGTTTTAATAGCATTCATGGTTTTCGTACTTTCATATCTACAGTTGAAGCTGTAAGGTAGATCATGGATCTACAAATGACTGCATCTATTGTATTTTGGAGTCGATACTCAGGATTTTTATATACATAAGAAACCCTACTCATA
Source organism: Indicator indicator (assembly GCF_027791375.1). Lineage (NCBI taxonomy): Eukaryota > Metazoa > Chordata > Aves > Piciformes > Indicatoridae > Indicator > Indicator indicator. Next base: position 40,129 of record NC_072053.1, on the reverse strand, counting down.
TAGACTGGTAGTTTCCCATATGTATTTTAATGAATTTAAACCTTCTTTGCTTCTTCACTTGAATAACATATTATATCTTGTTCAGGATCTTATTCTGTGAATCTGTGATTCACAGAATGCAGAATAATACGGATAATTTAAAAGTATTGCTGTGAGCACCCCTTCAATTTTTGTTTTCCTTCCAGACTTAATCTTCAGAGCCTTTGTGAAGACTTCTCTGGCCAGACCCTTAGCTTCTGAGCATTTGCACAGCTATGCTGATCTGGCCTATATTTTTAATAAGAGGTGCAGAGTCTTATCACATCAAATAGTCTTGAAACTTATTCCAGACCCGACAATACCTAGAATTGTGAAAACATTTTGCATTCCCCCATCCTAACCCAGATGATGCTTTTGCTTAATTGTTTGTTTGTTGTTTGTTTTAAAGGCAATTATGAAGCAAGAATTATGAAAGAGCTATTTGCATTATTCACTATTGCCAGACTTAAAAAAAAAAAAAAAATTGGAGAAACTTAGTTACCTCTTAATGATGAAAAAGGCAAATGTATATCACTGTGCTGATGAAGTACCTGCAGACTTCTGACCTAGCATGAGTGAGCTGTGAGACCTAGCTTTGTGAAGAGTCTGGGAAGTACACCTCAACCAGCCTGATGCATGGCAGCAATGTTGAAGAGTTTTCTCTTTGGGTATCTATATTTATTAAGATAATGTACTGACAGCTACAGATATAACCTGCCCTTATTCAATTTTTTGTATATGCATTTCCTGCAAAACACAGGCACTGCTCCAGGACTTCAGTCTTAGACCCAGTCGTATGTATTGTGTGTCCCAGAGCATTAGAAATATGATTCAGAGGAGTCGAAGTGATCTTTCAGATGCTTGTCTTCTTTGTGCTTGACAGCACAGGTGGCATCTAGGCTATGATGCTAACAGTGATAAGTATTTTAAAATTGCTGATATTACACCTGCAGATGCTAATGAAAGTGATTGTTCATAGCTAATACACCTATAGATTACCCATGGTTACACAAGCTGGTTCTTACTGGAAGCACATTGTCACATTGTCTCATGTGGAAATTCTTCAATTTTCTCAGCCTGCAATCCACTGATCTTATTATACTGCAGGGTTTTAGCAACTTCCATTAACTTCAATTAATTTTTTCAGACAAAACTCTTGTCAACAAGCTACTTTAGAATTCCTAGTTACTGCCAACATATTCCCAAATCTTGTAGTGTTTTGTCATTTCTCCATCAGGAATGATGAGTTAAAGATAGCATCATCAGACTTTGTGTCATCTGTTGATCTGCTTATTTGTTCTGTCATCATGTGATAAATCTGTGTGATTTTAGTGACAGCTTTGCATTTACTGAGGAATGTGTCTCTGAGGGATCAGAGACAAACTGTAATTTGGAGCCCTGTGCTGAGGTTTACTGAACTGGTGACTCCGTAGGATGTGACTCTCACAAGCATTGCCAAGTTAACTGGGCTGACTCTGCAGGTAAGGCTCATTTAATACACAGTGCCATCATAGTGCTTATGCAGAAGCTGGAGGTGAACTGAGATCTCTTGGACTCCTGCAAAGCCTGAGGGCAGTTTTTGTAAGAAACCTGAAAAATTCATATACCAAGTCTGCTGAATGTCAGAAAATTTTCCATCCTAGCTCAAATCCTGGCAGCTTATTGCACTTCCTTAAGTAGAACAGCTGGATTCCATGCATTTGGTGTTAAGACATTGAATGGGAAATGCAGTCCTTTGGTTTATGTGAGTATCTGTGATGAAGAGGTTATTAACTTATGAATTATGAAATATGAATTATGAAAAATATTTTACTAATTATTAAAATTATTAATAGCTGATTAATCACTACTTTATATCTAGATTCTAGTTCATGGTTGTGAAAACATATCCCATAACTGGTTTAGTATGTACAATTTAATCCAGTTGGAAATTTACAGAATTAATTTCTAATTAAGGGAACAAAGGGTGCAGTTCCACCACTTGTCCACCAAACAGTGACTTGACAAGACTCTTTAAAGCTTTAACTACATATACAGAAGTTTACAATTCTATCAAGAGGCAATTCAAGCTAGAGTATCATGCGGTTAGGCATGGGTGCTTTGAACTGAAAGTGAGTGTTGCACACATGAAAAGATACACTGTGTCTTTGTAGCAAAGCAAGTTGCTGGGTTAAACTGGCTGCTTGCTGGCTGCTCACTGCGTGGGGCTAGTCAGGGGCTGGTCTGTTCCGGGTTGGGGAAGGCTCCTAGGGGGAAGGCTCTCAGGGCTGAGGCTGCAGCTGAGTCCCTGGTGGTCTGCAGAGGGGGGCTTTCTCTCTGGACAGTGACTTTCTTTATCCTCCTGCCTCTGAGGAAGGGGCGAGGCTTTCCACCTCCCTTGGCAGGGTGGTCCCACAGTGCAATTGTGGCGACTGGAGCCTGGCAGGGCCAGTGTAGCTCCCTGAACAGGGCTGGTCTGGCAGGGATGGTCCTGGGGGAGTGGTCCTGCAAGGCGGGGCCAGACCCTTCGGGGTCGACCCTCGAAGGGTCAGCCCGCAAGGTGGGACAAGGCAATGGTTCCTGGTAGGCAGGGTCGGACACCCCCAGCCCCGACAGCGACGGGCTTCAGAGAAGGGGCGTGGCTACACGGAGTGGCGGTTCCCCTTGGCTCAGCTTTAGACTAGCTGCCAATGCTGAATCTCATTGACAGCTGCTTCCTGTTTAAGGTTATGATGCAGTCCTTTGATTGAACTCCAAAGAGAGCAGATGGGACTCTCTCTCTTAGGAAGTCCTGGGTTATATTACCCTGACATCACAGGGCTGTGGAGCAGAGAAGCGGGTGGCTCTGTTTGTCTCCCGCAAACAGCGGGGTCACGCAAGGCAGCTAAGCACTGTTCCTGCTTACACGAGCCAGTACATGAGGTCGTGGCTGCTCGGTCTGCTGCTTATAGCTATAGCAGATGTTGGAGTGCCGAGCTTGGGCTATTTCCTTCCCCTCTGGGCTAAAGCTTACCCTGGGGAGTCCAGTCCTCTTTAAGACATGGCGAAGTCTTCTGATCCGATACGACTGGGCTTTCAACATTGGCTTTCATAGCTTCAGCAAAGGTATCTCCTTTGCTAGTTCCTCGGGTGAACTGAGGCACGACAGCTTTGCCAGGGTGCTGGCTTCTTTTCCATGTTGCAGAGGCCACTATTATGCATGCATGTGGGAGTGAAAAGACTTAGAGGCAATGGCATAAGCACCGCAAAATTACAAAGCTCAGGCAAAGCAAGAGTGCGCAAAGCTCTGGAGAACAAAAGGAGAGGGCAAAAGGAGACAGCAACTTGTTTACAAGTAGGGTAATACATATAAGTTTCTCGAGGCTGGATCTGGCCAATGGGCACACTTATCAACAACCTGCTTTAGCCTATAGAAAGTGTGAATCTAGAATTATGCCCATACTTGGAAGAAGCATGAGCATATCATGTGATGGGTGCATGTAGTTGTCTACCCCTTACAAGGCAGGTTGCTGCCTGGGCCTTTGACCCCACTCCAGAAAGGAGGGTGGAAGGAGGGGAACTTGCCCAAACATGTTGGGACAAGTTTTCCAGTATTTGGGGACATAATTCTAGGCATATGGTGTCTTCACCACAGCATCATAAAACCTAGAGCTGCTCTGAACCCTGTGCACGGCTGTGAATGCTGTGGGAAGTCCTGAAAGAATATTCCTGTATGACTGTGCCCGTTCAGACTAGGAATGGCATCAGATATCAGAAGATGTGACACCGTAACTATCAATTTTTTTTTCACAGCAGCATATATGTTTCAATAGGGATACAATATAGGCTCTCTATATGCCATTCCAACTCTGCAGAGTACCACAAGATTCCCCATAACCAATAAATTAATGAGATCCAAACACTTTTGATGTAAGTCTTTTCATAAACTTAGTTTTTTACATAAAAGTAGACCCTAAAAAAGCACAAAGATTTTTTTTATAGTAGTGTTTTTTAAAAGCTTTATAGCCACTTTCCAATACTTTTCTATGACATCTTTATTTACATTTATTAAATATTTCCATTGAGAAAAAAAAAGTGAAGCAATAAGGCTTTTTATTTTTAAAAAAATTCTAAGACATGAAGTCCATGTGCCATCTTTATTTTTTTTTCCCAGTAATTTCATATCCAGTCTCAGGAATGAATACCACCTCCCCCATTTTATTCATAATAGTGCATTTTTAATATAGCATTTTAATATCTCCTCTGTCATGCATGTAAGCTCCCATAAAGAAAGAAACTATTCATTTCTATGTATATTGCATAAATATCAAGAATAGTATTAATAAAGCAATTACAATTTAGGAAATTTAAATGCCTTTTTTAATGTCCATGTGTCCTGTTTTTTGTCAGTCTGAGACTCTGTGTTCTTAGTTTTCCACCAGGTTATTGTGAAGCTGGCTTTCAACACTGATAAAAACTCTTTGGTATTAGCTAATCAACACTAACCTTTATTTTTTCAAAAGGAAGTGGTGCCTGTTTTGTCCTGTTACCACAGGTCACTGGTTTGGGAAACTATACCTTTTGTGAAATAGTCTGTCTTGTAGAAGAATATCTTATACTGTATGTCTAAGGCATAACTGACACACTAAGGGGAGTTTGCCACTGTTCAGAAAAATAGTTCTTTTGACTTTCAGGCTGAGCTCAGGGCTCGGTTGGAAGGGATACTGTGGGAAGTTTCCAGCTAGTAAGTGCTGAGAGTTTTTCAGCAATCTTTTAGACTCACAAAACCAATTCATCCCTTCTAAAGGCAAGGGAAGCAGGCTGAACAAAAGACTGAACTCTGAGCTTCTGGGTTGGCTAACAACCAACGGGGAAATATTGCAGGGACAGAAATGTGAAACATTACAAAGGCATTACCAGGGTATGCAGAAATACAGTTAGGAAAGCAAAAGCTCTGTTTGAACTGGAATTGGTCAAAAGTGTCAAAAAACCACAAGAAAGGGTTTTTCAGATACATTAACATCAAGCAGAAACAGAAAGAGACTATAGGCCCATTGTAACACAAGAGAGGTGAGGTAGTCACCAACAGCACCTCGACACCTTCTTAACTCTGTCTTTACCAGTGCAGTTGGGTCACATGCCATAGGCACAAAAATACAGGATGATGCAGACACTGACCCATCTTCAGTGAAGGAAGTCTGTCAACTATTACAGGAGCTTGATCCATACTATCTGATGGGCCCAGCTGACATCCACCCGAGAGTGTTAAGATGACTGGTTGGTGTTGTTGCAAGACTGATCTCCATAATCTATAAGAAGTCATGAAGACCAATGTTATACACATCTACAAGAAAGGTTCCAATGAGGACTCAGGTAATTATAGGCCCATTAACCTCACTTCAATCTCTGGAAAAGTTATGGAACAAATCCTTCTGGGGACTTGAACAAGTCATCTGAAGGACATAATTGGAAAAAGCCAATACAAATTCACTAGGGACAAATCATGTGTGACAAATCGGATCACTCTCTATGGCAAAGGAACTCAGTCAATGAAGGGTGGGTGATCAGCTGATGTGGTCTATGTGGAATTCTCCAAGGTTTTCAACATGGTTGCCCACAACATCCTTCTGGAGAAACTGACATGTTATGACCTAGACAGATGGTCTATGTGGTGAGTGGGAAAACAGCTGACAGGCTATACTCAGAGGGTCATACTCAATAGTTTTTCTCAGCCTGGCAGTCAGTGACAAGTACGGTCTCCCAAAGATCGATATTGGCCCAAATACTGTTTAATATCTTCATAAGGGATCAAGAACACCTGATAAAGTTTGCAGAAAAGACCAAAATGAGTGGGGAGACTGACACTCCAGGCAGGAGAGCCACCCCTCAGGAAGACCTGGACAGGGCGAATGAGTGGATTAGCAATAACCTTACTAACTTCAGTGGGGACAAATTCAGGGTCCTGCACTTGGGAAATACATAACCCAGGAGTGCAGCTCAGACTGGGATCCATCTGGCTGGAGAGCAGCCCTGTGGAAGAGGACCTGGGGGTCTTGGTGGGTGATAAGCTCAGCGTGAGTGAACAATGTGCTTCAGCAGTAAAGAAGGCCAATAGCATGCTGGGTTGCATCAGCAAGGGCATTACCAGCAGAGATAAAGATGTCATTGTCCCACTCTTCTCAGTGCTTATCGGACCACACCTGCCGTACTCCATGTGGTTTTGGTCTTCACTATATAAAATAGATGGCTGAAAACCATCCAGAGAAGGGCCACACGAATGATCAGAGGACTGGAACACCTGCTATATGAGGAAAGGCTAAGAAAACTGGGTTTGTTCAGTCTTGAGAAGAGAAAACTTAGGGGAGACCTTATTAACACATACCAGTACATAAAGGGTGACTACTAGGAAGAGGTAGACTCCTTTTTCACAAGGAAAAGAGAAGAGGTAATGGATACAAGATTCTTCTGGGGAGATTCCTATTAGACTCCAGAAAGAAATTTTTCACCATGAGAACAATTAGGCATTGGAATAATCTCCCAAGAGAAGTATTGGATTCCCCTACTGTTACCAGATGATCCTTGAAGTCCCTTCCAACCTGGCATTCTGTAATTCTGTAAAACCTTAAGATAATATTAGTCTTATTAGTGCTACTTTACAGATTTAAATTGTATTGTATGAGAAGCAGGATACATGTTTTCTATTGGAAAATATTTTTGTAAGTCTGTACATCTATACTGAATCTGCACAATAAACAAGAGAGCTGTTGTAGGACTTTTCAGACAAAACTCCCAGAGAGAGCTTGCCTTGTTGTGCACAATGGACTGGCAGTTAGTGAGACTGAAGGCCAACCTTGAAGCCCAGCATGGATTCTGGATAAGATGAGAAATATTGCATATTTTTAGAGAACAAGGATGTGCAGTTCAACACAATGATTATCACAGAATAGTAAAAAGAGGAATAGGAACTCTAATCAGAAGTTTCAGCCTGTATCCAAGTTTTGTGTCATGTTGCAAGATCAGCATGGAAATAAGTGATGTAAGTAGCAAGTGGTGAACAAAGCACAAAGAGGAGGGACAGAGAGAAAACAGATCAGGTGGAAAGGGTTCTGTGATGCTAGCAAATAGTTCTCTGTTGATATGTTCTCCACTTCTTTCCAGCTATCAACAGAATATTTCTGTTTAGTTTCTTAGTGATATACGCTCTGCAAATCTGCAGGCAGAATGCAGACTTTCTTCCTGTTCAAACTGCAAAGCTGAACCAAGGACCGATTAGGTACAGAAGTTTTGTAGGATTGGTTAGGGTGCTGGAGCTCCACAGGTATTGGTCAAGGACAGCTGCACAATGTAGAGGAGAACACCAGCCTGGCCACTGAATTTTCAGCATTATCAGTCAGGGTACTAACTCTGGCAAACCTTCAGAGAAAGTGTAAGTGGTAACTCTGAAACTACCATAATGGTGGCTTTTTGAGGTGCTCAAAAATAGCCATCAAAAAACGTTAGCATGCCATGGACAAAAACTAATAGGATGCAGAGAGAGCTGCAGTCCATGATGGCTTTTTTGTTGCACAAAAGCCAATGAAGTTGTAACTCTGCTAAGCTGTATCATAAAATCATAGAATCATTTAGGTTGGAAAAGACCTTAGAGATCATCAAGTCTAACCATCAGTTCAATACTAAGGTGGCCACTGTGCCTTTCATGTTCCCTGGACTCAAAATAAAAGCAATTATAATGAAGTTCCAGGACATATGACCAAGAAAATACCTCTGGCACCTGACTATTAGCATAGTAGTTTGATCACTGCAACCTGCCTGGGTGGAAGGAAGGACAGAGCCTTGTATGACCTATAGATAAGTACATTGTGGACCCCAAAAGCCAAGGTAACTCGTCCTGTGCTCCACAGCTTGGTGACAGGGAGTAAATGACCCAGATGCCACAACACTGGCCAAAAGGTGGTTGAAAGCGGATCACTAAGCAGCCCTGTAGTGCATAGATAGCCTTCAGCCTACAAAGTGACTGGGACATTGCTGTCTGCAGTCCAGTGCCTCAAGGCCAATGGAATCAGCTTTTCAAGGGCACTGCAGAGCCAGCATGAGTGCTTTCCAACTCGTTTAAAATAAATCTTAATATCATTCTTAACATTTTGCTAGGGGGTGAAAAAAAATTTTGTAGGTAGAAAGCCTCATGCCTAATTGCTTGGCAATTATATTTTCCAAGCAGATATATTAATATGTATTATTAAATCTCTTGTTCCTGTTGCTGCATTTCAGGGTCTGTCCTGATTTCCATTACAAAATTGTAATTTTAGGGATTTACGTTTTCTGAACCATAAAAATTTGCCTCAGGCTACAATTTATCACTACAAGTTCCCAAGGTAAGAAGAAATTTGTTGACAAAAACATGAATATCCCATTTCCCTGCTTTCACTTGTCTGAAATGAAAAATATAACATACATATGTGTGCATATATATGTGTGTATTTAGTGGAATTTTGCAATTCATGAATTCAAATATGGGTAGTGTATTAATCCATAATGGAGTCCAAATGACATTTCTAATTGTGTTTCATTAATTTTTTTTTCCATCTGAGAATCACAGGAACTGAAAATATCTTATGATTTTATACAGCCATTGTTAATATTTGTTCCTTCTAAAGCTTCGGAGAGAAAATCTAAGTTCTATCATAAGCCAAACTACTGCAGATCTGTAGTTCCCTGGACACATAATCTCATAAATGTCGTAATTTTTTTTTTTTTTTTTTTTTTTGCATGCCCTTAGTGTGCAGCAGGTTGAAATTGAGGTGGGTTTTCTCTTTGCCTCTTACAGACAGATAGAGTTTTCTTTTAATTATTTTTAGCTAGAATTCACTAGTTCACAGTGGTTGTGAGAGCAGCACAAACCCACAGATTTCCTGAAGTATTGAAGATGCAGCTGCGATTGCCACATTATCAATAAAACCTCAGATTTTATTCCATGAGTGGTTGTGATTGCAGATCTTGTGTAACTATCCCAGACTATATATGCTTTGTACATATGACATCTCTGCTTTCAATTTCACATATTCTTGCCTCTGACAATTCTGAAAGACACAGATACTCATCTCATAGCTATGCAATCAAATACCACCTTACAACTGGTATGAAACCTGGAAAGAGAGTTTTGTAGTTTCACTGAACTGGAGGTGTTGTGATGAACACCATAGAACTGATGTCCAAGCTGTCAGCTCACCACATTTTGCTTTGGTAGGGAAAGAAAAGCTGTGTTTTCGTGAGCATTTCACTCTGACACACTTGTCAGCACTTTGAAGTCTTGGTGTCATCATCCATTTTGATAACAAGCTGGTGAATTAACTGTGAAAGGGAAGGATCTACTCAATTTGGGTATCATCAGCATTAAAATTTGCAGAGAAGCAGTAAAAAAAAAATGCACAGAATTACTAGTGTGATCTCTGAGGCTGGAAAAAGCTAATATTCAGTTTAGAGCCTTTATTTTTACTTAAGATTTGCATTAAACACAAAGCTGAACACATTACTCTTTCTTCCATATTCACTACAGGATGAACTGGCACTCAGTAGCACTCTCAAATTGCCAAGGAGATGGCTAATCATCCATTTCTTTATTCCTTCCAGCAGCCATGCAAGATGGTACTCAATTGGAAATAAACTCTTAAAAATTACAAAGTGTTCTCTGATTAGAGGGAACTGATTTGAATGGGGAGCTTAAGAGCCAGCAAACAGATTGTAGTGCAGAATGTTTTCAGAGGGAACTTAAAAGAAAAAAAAAAATAAGACACTAAGTGATGAGCCTTGGATTACTTCTGTGGGAAATTCTTCCAACCTCTGTGCCATTGGAGGAGTCTGTTTTGTTTTCACTTCTTCTCCAGCATGTTTGCAGAGACCTTCAGGTGTCAGTTCCCAAACTGCATGTCTGACCTGAAGGACCAACTTAATTTTGGCAACAGATCAAAGGGATCCTGGCTTAGGGTTGCAAGCATCCCAGCATTTCTGGTCTTTCTGCAGCAGTGGAAAGTGTTCCAGGGCCTGGTACAGAGGAGGTTGTAGTGTTTCAGCATCTAGGTGACCTCAACAGTTGGATTGACTGGACTAGCACATTATTCTGAGACCAAACTAACCCACAGCATTAAGCACGCACTTTTTCACTGCAAACTTGTAGCTGGCAGCAACTCCACCATCATGTTGTTCTGTTCTCCTTCACGCTGTTCTTGTTCAATCATTTTTGGTGAGATGTTGGTGTTACTCTAACAGACCATGATTCATCCCACAGGCCATCAGAGGCCATGAAAGCTACTGCTGACATGGAAACAAGAGATGATGTTTGGGGGAAAGGGCCTGACAGAGTTTGTAATCCCTGGTGCTCGCCCACTATTTGTTTTATCAGAGTTGTTGTGAAAGTGGAGGGAGCAGCAGGATTTCTTGTGAGCCACTGTATTTGCTCTGCTGTTGCTGTTGCACACTGTGAGTTACCTGGCAACATAAAACGTGGATGTAACCATGATTATTTGTTTTAAAAATAAGTAGATGGAAGAGTAATGATGAAACAGTATAAAACAGCTCCTGAAAGCACACCATCTAAGCAAACATTGGTGAGCTGTTTTCAGTTTATTTTGTTAAGGAGGCTTTCGTCTGGAACTAAGTGTTCCCTTGAGTTCAGAGATGGAGCTGGCAAAGATGCCAGTTGGACAGGCCACCACGTGAGGTTAAAGAAATATGTAATTGCCTTGCACTACAGTTACTGGAAAAAATGTTGCAAGTGAGTCAATGGGCTAGAAAAACATTCAGAATAATATACCCCAGAGCATTAATCTTGATAGGTCCTTGAATGAGCTGCATGATCCATCAGTGGATGACAGCAGCACCAGCTCAAGAAACTGGCAGCAACTGCCTCTGTGCTTCAGCATGAGACAAGCAGCATGGAGAGTGAGGACCTGAGCCTCTGGTACCTCAGCTTCTTCTCTCAGGTGTTCTGATTCCACACATGATGGCACGTAGCTTAGCCTGGGAGAAGAAAGGGATGAGCTTCTTCAGGGTTGCCAGGGGCTGACATGAAGAGGAGATCTGGTGTGATACACCTGTCCTACCACGCCTGGTCATTCAACATTTCTGCCCTACCGTCAGCTCTACACCTCACCTTAAATGAGCACCTTACTTTTCCCAGCTCCCTTTTCTCTCTACAGAGGCTGTTTGGTTAGGACTCAGTTAACTCTCCGGACTCAGTTAACCCACGGGATATCTCACTCCAAACCACTCATCACTGTTGATGTAACTTCTTTTCCTTAGGGAATAGAGTACACACGATTAGTCTCTGATTTACTCTACTGTTTCTTATTCTTGTTGGGGGATTTTGTTGGGGTTTTGGGGGTTTTGTTTTGGTTTGGTTTTGTTTTAAGTACTATCTTTTTCCCTTATTTTGTGATTTAATAAAACACAAAATAATATTCCGAGCATTTTCTTTTTTGCAGTTAATAGTAAAAAGTCAAGGTGAAGAGGGCAAAAAATGCAATATGTGCAGAATTTAAAAAAGAAAAAGGGTGAACATATTTGCATTAAACTGCACAATACAGATAGATATATGCAAAATATAACTTTACTTATACAGATGTAAAAGGAACGCTGCATATACCCATGATGACAGCAAATGTCACATTGAATTTTTTATTGTGCCTATTTATTTTATAATATCCATGTGAGGGTATTAAGAGTGTTTGTATGTGTCTATATATATACAGCGATACATTTGTGCAGTGCTCAGGAGCATGTAAGTATCTAGAGAGATACAGATGCATTTATCTTTTGGTTTATGGTATCTTAAATTTTTTTTCATAAACTATATATCTCATTGCTACTTATGGAACAATGCCCTTGGTCCAGTTTTTCTTAGCATTTTAAATGTCTCTTCTGCCTTCAGTTTCTGTCTTCCGTGCAGCATAAAACCGCTCTCCATGGGCTATTTTCCTCAAAATAGATGAATGTACACCAAAGGGAACAAAGCTATTTAATAAATTAATCATTAAAAAATGGCTAAGTCAGACTCTATCAGACAGTATCTTTGATTTGAGACACTTTTTCCATGAGAGTGTCAGATTTATTTCATTTAATATTTAAATACCTCTAAAGGAAGTGAAAGCTCAAGGTCAAACTCAAAACCAGAAAGCAATATAGACTTTTACTGAACAGAGGAAAAGGCCAACTATGAATTTTTTTGTGAAACAACATGATCACAATTTCCTATATTCTGAGGTTTTTTTCTTCTTAGGAAAGCCCACCACTGTGGTATTTCCACAGTTTAATTTCAGTCACTTCAGTATGTGGTGAATGAGAGAACACTGTCACATACTGAGGGATAGGGCAAGAAAGTACTTTTCAGATGGTTGGGTTGCTATCTATTGTGCTTTATTTTCAGATAAACTGTATTACACACCCAGCATTGTTTATATATGCTGTTAAATTTCCAATGGTAATGAGGGGTAGTAGTGGATAAAGTGTAAGTTCCCCGGCAGAATGCTTGACATCTGTTCAAATAAACCCAGCAGCATACTGAGATGCATATATAGTTGACAACCCTGAGATTTTGAAATTGCCTTTGCTCAAGCTGGTGAGGTCACATTCGCAAGACTGCAGTCCTTCAAAACCAACTCTGGAATGGCTCACACGGCAGAGAAGAGAATAAAGCATGTGGCATCTCTGCAAAGGCCAGAGGAAGTACAGTGACTTGACATTTCCTCAAAAAGTAGGCATTACAGCAGAATTTCAGTTAAGTAATGGGATGCAGAAGCCTGCATAGCTCTGACGTTGAAATAAGCTTAGTAAGGAAGCAGTGAAGTTAGATGACATTTCCTTATAAGACAGTGACTATAGAGCTGGCCTCATATCCCAGATAACAAGTGATAGAATGAGAGGAAATGGACTCAAGTTGCACCAGAGGAGTTCTAATTATCAGGCAGTGGAATAGGCTGCCCAGGGAAGTGGTGGAATCACCATTCCCGGGGGTGTTTAAAAGTCATTTGGACAAGGAAGTTAGGGGCGTGGTCTAGCAGTTGAGTACAGGGAGATGTTAGGGTTATAGTTGGACTCAATGATCATAAGGTCTTTTCTAGCCAGGCAATTCTACGATTCTGTAGTCTAACCAACTAAGCTCTTAAGAAATGTCATTTAGAAAGTTTGATGGTTAGTAAAAGGATATAAAAGTTTGTAAAGAATTGGAACCAAAGAAGGTGAACTCAAAGAATTTCTTGTGCTTTCCCTTTAATGACTGGTAATTCCATCCTTCTGTGATAATCCAAGTGTAAAACAGATTTTGTTGATAATAACTGACATACACTGTGACATATATTGTGAAAAATAAATAAATAAAAAATAAATTTAATTGTTGAGAACTGCTACTGTGGTTTGATTTCAAACTAGAAATTCTCCCCGGACTCTAAAAGCCTGCTGTGCCAATGCTTCCTTTAGGCTATTTTTCACCTTCTTCTGATTTTCTGTATATTTTTTTCCTATGAAGTAAATCTATTACCTCTTAGCTCCCTTGCAGGTTACACACCTTTGCAATGCTGTGCACAGAGTAAATGGAGAGGTTCTAGCTCCCTGATACCCTGGTATAAATGTATTGCTACCTCTGAAAGCCTCAACTAGCTTGAACTGATACATTTTATGAAGCCAAAGCTGCAGAAAACACAGTGTCATTTTCAGGTAAGGATAAAGTGTGGCAAATCTTGATCTTGTGGAAGTTAACATCAGAATTTATTTATTTTCATGTTTTTCCAGGAATTCAGGTCACACTGTGGAATGGCTGCAGCATTATCTGTTCTGATCCCCTCTTCCTGGTGTTTCTGAGACTGCTGCCATTGGTGATCCCCTCATTTCTCAGAATTTTACTAATTCTTTCTCACTAAGCCTGGCTCACAGCTCGTGTGCCAGCAGTTCATCAACCTGAAAAATCCAACATGTTTCTGATGTCCTGTGAGTGGTGAGCGCTGAATGTGCTCTTTGAGCTGACAGCATGGGTGGGAGCAACAGTAGATTAGGTGAGAAACAGGAAAGCCTTTTCCTCCAGTGCTGTTTCTCAACAATGACAACGTACAATGTTTAGTACCATACTCCATCAAGTATACATTCCTACATACGCTTGCACTAGGCAAGTAATGAACACCCTTAAGTAAGGTACAGTAAGCACACATGCTGTGCACCAGACCACATCGCACACATGGACAAAGTCTGCTGTGAAGTCAGACCACAAACAGAAAATCTGTCTGAATGGACAGTAGAGAGTTCAGATCCATACATGCTGTAGGTAGTTGCTAATGGGACTCACAATTTTCCAGGTCAGCTTTGGGATACTGCTTTGTTCCTGCAGCAATTCCAGTGGATATGGCTGGATGCCAAAAAGGCAATTTACTTCTGAAAACACACTCTTTGAAATGAGTCAGTAGTGCCAGACAATTTGTCTGAAATACACAATCAATAAAGGCTTTTCCCCTTATCTTCTGAACAGAAGCCAGGTATCTAACCAGGGTTTTGTTATGGATGGTTTCTGGTTTTATCCAAATTCTGATGCCAGTTGTCCTTTTTTTTATTACTGGTGTCTGCACAGACATGTTTTGGTCTCCTTACTTGTAAAAAGAATTACTTCAAGTCTAGTAAATTAAATGTGTCATGCAAATGCACAGTGAGAGACAGTTTAACTGTCTCACTGGGTATGTAGAAACAGAGAAAGGTTTATCATCTCTGCTTGTGGCCTGATAAACAAATTAAACTTCACTATCCTTTGGGATACAGCTTTTGTTTAGAATAGTTATCACAAACAGCTTTCTGATCTAAAAGAATTCTCCAAACAAATCAAATCTCTGCTCTGCCAGAACATAGCCTGAGGTGAGGCATTTATTTCTGCATTAAGAACCTGCATGAGGTGAGGCTCAACTCTGTTTGAGAAGATATAGAAAGTGAGCTAAAGAGACTGCTGCAGCCTCAGAAATGGAGCAGAAATCCAGGTGCTTCTTGGTGCTGTAACTGCCAAAGTTGGGGATTTTTTTCTTCTTGCAAAAGTGAAAGACTGTGGGTGACTGCTCTGTACACAGAGATTCACTATTTAATTGTCAGCTCTTGGGTTTCTTTTGCTACAAAGTCATTTGAAGGTTCACAGACAGTCAGTCCTCTTCCTCCCTCTCTGTTCACAATCATTTTTCTCTCTTGGGCAAACAGTATTGAATTATTGACACTCTATGAATGGTAACGCTTATTCCAACAAAGAGCATCAAAAGCCCCTTTCTTTTCTCCATTTTATTTGTGTTTCTTATGAGCAGTTCCAGCAGAGTGGAGAATCAGACCAGAAATTGTCATCACAGGGAACAGACAGACATGTACATCATCAGACACATGAATCTTGTAGCTTTGGGACAGAATCGTTTGAAAATATTATATAGGCAATGATGAGATAGGAAGGAGTCATCTGAAATTTGCAGATATTGTTCAATAGTCTGGACTAGAATTCCATTTCAGATAAGCCAGAGAGTAGTTTTGCAGTAAATGATAGTGGTCACCCTGACTTAAGCATTGGCTGTTTTGTCTTGAGAGTAGTCAGTGACCAGAGTCTGGTTAGAAAAGCCCTTGGAGCTTTTTGCCCTCTTCATAACATGGCTTCCATTTTGCTTTCAGTAAAATACTTGGTAGTGTGACCCAAACTGAAACATCATGAAAACTGCATAATGATTATTTTATGCTCATTGTGGTAGACCTGATCATTGTCTGAAGCAAGAATACACTACTTTTTTCCCCTAAAGGATACTAATTGGCATTGATTGCCCTGAGAAGTGTCACCTGGGACCTCGGTACCTGTCCCCTGACTCTAACTCTCGTCCATCAGCACAAAAGCTGCATTTAAGTCTAGTGCTTGGTTGATCTGTGCTGTAGCTGTGCTACTTACTTTTACCACAGCCTGTTAAAACAGGCTCCTTATGATTCTTTGGAGTCTTATGAAAGAAGATGCCATTGTTAAATTATCACATCTCTTACTAATTTGACATTACACTAACAAACATCTGGAAAGCACAATCATCACAATTCCTCCTAAGACTTAGTGTTTCTTAACTACTGTAAATTAACTAAGCTGACATATAGTATCACTTGGGATTGGTTCAGAAAAATAACCAACATTTTAAAAGAGAGAGATGTTCCTACACTCTTTTCCATACAATGGAGGTGGAAGCTCTGAAGAAGCTCAGAATGGCTCAGGAGCTGGAGATAAATGACAGCTGGAGACAAATTCCTCACAAGTGTGCCAGGTGTGGCACCCCAGGCACCCCTGTATAATAGATTTGCTGTTCTTAATGAACCTGTTTTCACTAAAAACAATGTTCAGCAAGTGAATCCAACTAACAGCAGCTATGAAAGCTTATCTAGTTCATATCATTCGGAGAGGCTAGGGGTAAGCAAACCTACTATCAAAACATCTGCAGTCAAGAAGAAACGACAGGTGCTTGTCATCAGGGACTCACTGCTGAAGGGCATTGAGGGTTCTATATGTAGTCTGTTGCCT
Source organism: Indicator indicator (assembly GCF_027791375.1). Taxonomy (NCBI): domain Eukaryota; kingdom Metazoa; phylum Chordata; class Aves; order Piciformes; family Indicatoridae; genus Indicator; species Indicator indicator. Next base: position 23,607 of record NC_072053.1, on the reverse strand, counting down.
AACTGGGGCCAGGGTCAAGGATGTAGTAAGAAACCTTCCTACCCTGATCTGCCCAACTGACTACTACCCATTGTTGGTTTTCCAAGTAGGCAATGATGAAATTTCAAAAAGAAGTTTGAAATCAATGAAGAAGGACTTCAGAGCCCTGGGACGAATGGCTAAGGAGTCAGGAGCACAAGCAGTATTTGCTTCTGTCCCCCACTAGCTGTGCCTAATGATGGACTAAACATGAAAATCCAGCAGATTAATAGTTGGCTGCAGGACTGGTGTCAACAGCAGGTTTTGGGGTTTTTTGATCACAGGCTACTCTACAAGACTCCAGGCCTGCTGACTGTAGAAAAAACTGCTTGTCTCTAAGAGAAAAAAAGAATCCTGGGACAAGAACTGGCAGGGCTGCTTGATAGGTCTTTAAACTAATTTTGAAGGGGGAAGAGCGAAAAACGAACCTCACTGAGGACATTCCTGGAACAATTGTGAGGCAGGGTACCAGCTCCACTGCTATCCCAGGGATAGTGGATTATGCCACACCCACAATGGTAACAGATACTCCTCTGCTCAGTCTCTGAAGTGTCTGTATACCAACGCAAGAAGCATGAGGAATAAGCAGGATGAGCTGGAAATCTGGGTGCAGTCACAGTGCTATGATCTTGTAGCAATTACAGAGACATGGTGGGACAGCTCCCGTGAATGGAATGTGGTTATGGACAGCAATGTACTTTTCAGGAAGGACTGTATGACAAGAGGAGGTGGTGGAGTTGCTCTCTATGGGAATAAGCAGGTAGAATGTGTTGAGCTTAACTCAGGGGGAGATGATAAAAGCTTTGAAAGCTTATGAGTAAGAGTGAAGGGACGTACAAACACGGATGATACGGTTGTGGGTGTTTACTACAGACCACCGAACCAGGACAAAGCTACTGATGAGGCCTTCTACAGGCATCTGGAAGTAGCCTCAAGATCAAATGCCCTGGTGCTCACGGGAGACTTCAACCACTCTGATATTAGTTGGAAACAGCCAAGCATAAACAGTCCAAAAGGTTCCTGCAGTGCATTGATGACAACTTTCACCTGCAAGTAGTTGAAGAACCAACAAGAAGAAGTGCAATGTGGGACCTGATATTAACAAACAAAGAGGGACTGGTTGTAGATGTTAAGGTTGGGGGTAATCCTGGTTGCACTGACCACAACATGTTAGAATTTAGAATCATAGAATCATAGAATCAGTCAGGGTTGGAAGGGACAACAAGGATCATCTAGTTCTAACCCCCCTGCCATGGGCAGGGACACCTCACACTACATCAGGCTGGCCAGAGCCTCATGCAGCCTGGCTGCAAACACCTCCAGGGATGGGGCCTCAACCACCTCCCTGGACAACCCATTCCAGGCTCTCACCACTTTCATGGGGAAGAACTTCTTCCTCACGTCCAGCCTGAATCTCCCCACTTCCAGCTTTATTCCATTCCCCCCTAGTCCTATCACTACCTGATAGCCTAAAAAGTCCCTCCCCAACTTTTTTGTAACCCCTTTCAGATACTGGAAGACCACAATAAGGTCACCTCGGAGCCTTCTCTTCTCCAGACTGAACAGCCCCAGCTCGTTCAGTCTGTCCTCATAGGAGAGGTGCTCCAGCCCTCTGACCATCCTGGTGGCCCTTCTCTGGACACCTTCCAGCATGTCCATATCCCTCTTGTAATAGGGGCTCCAGAACTGGATGCAGTATTCCAGGTGGGGTCTCATCAGAGCTGAGCAGAGGGGGAGAATCACCTCCCTTGACCTGCTGGCCACACTTCTCTTGATGCAGCCCAGGATCTGGTTGGCTTTCCGGGCTGCAAGTGCACATTGACAGCTCATGTTGAGCTTCTCATCCCCCAGCACCCCCAAGTCCCTCTCCTCAGGGCTGCTTTCCAGCCAGTCGCTGCCAAGTCTGTATTTGTGCTTGGACTTGCGTTGACCCAGATGCAGAACCTTTTTAATATTATGAAAAGTAAGGCAAGCACAAGACCTGCATGGATAAGCAAGGAACTCTTAGTAAACCTCAAAAACAAAAAGGAGGTTTACAGTATGTGGAAAAAAGGACTGGTTATTTGGGAGGATTATAGACAGATAGCCAGAGAATTAACTGATGCAGCAAGGAACACCAAGGCCCTCCTGGAACTGAATCTCACCAGGGGGGTGAAAGAGAACAAGATGATTTTTTTTTAAATACACTAATGATAAAAGGAAGATCAGGCAAAAGGTAGGCCCACTGCTGAATGAGATGGGAGATATGGTAACTGATGATGCAGAGATGACAGAGTTGCTGAATGCCTTCATTGCTTCAGTCTTTACTCCTGTATTAGTTTGGGGTTAAATTAATGAGGCAGGAATTATAAAAATGTAGTTATTTTTATTTTCCCAAAAACCCCACCCCAAAACTATGTACAAAAGGGATAAAAATTATTTACAGGTTCTATTCAGTTGTGAATACTTCCAGGACGCCTACTCAAAAATCAGAGTGGGAATTTGGAGGCGATCCCTAGCTCACTCTCTCTCTGCTGACAGGCTCCAGAAACTACTGATTTGTGATCCAATTTGAGTCTCATGGCTTTACGGGATCAGTCCCAGGGAGAAACTAAATGGCAGGCATGTCCCAGGCAGGCAGTCTCATGGAAGGACCACTCCTGAGCAGGATTGGTCCCAGGCTGGCGGTGGCAGGCAGGTCCCACAGCTGGGCTGATCCAGGAAAAAGCGAGCAAGAGAGAAAGGGACCCTGTCTAGATATCTTAAGGCCTGTCTGGGTTTGCACTGGGCCATGTCATGGCCCTACCATGACAGGCCAGTCCTGGGGGGATAGTCCTCTGAGAAGGGGCTGGGTCCTTCAGGGTTGGCCCTCGCAGGATCAGCCCACATGGTGGGGTACGGTGACAGTTCCTGGTAGATGGGGTCAGATGTCTCCGATCCTGGTGGCGACGGGCTTTGGGGAAGGAGTGCGGCTACATGGAGCGGCGGTTCCCCTCGGCTCAAACTAGCTGACAACGCTGAATCTCATCAGTGACTGCTTCCTGTTCAAGGTTACAATTCAGTCCTTTCCTTGGCTGAAAGGAGCAGACAGGACTCTCTTTCTTGGGAAGTCCTGACTTTATGTTGCCGTGACATCACAGAGCTGTGGAGCAGTGAAGCGGGTGGCCCCATAAAGCATACCCTGGGGAGTCCAGTCCTCTTTAAGACATGGTGTGCTCTTCTTCCGATCCGGTATGACTGGGCTTTCGACACTGGCTTTTGTAGCTTCCAGCGAAGGGATCTCCTTTGCTAGTTCCTCAGGCAAACTGAGGCATGGCGGCCTTGCCGGGGTGCTGGCTTCTTTACCATCTTGCAGAGGCCGCTAGTATACATGCATGTGGGAGAGAAAAAACTTACAGGCAATGAGTTAAGCACTGCAAGATTACAAAGCTTTGGCAAAGCTTTTGCAAAGCTCTGGAGAACAAAAGAAGAGGGCAAAAGGAGAGAACAACTTGTTTACAAGTGGGGTAATACTTACAGGTTTCTCAAGGCTGGGCATTCTTGTCAACGACCTGCTTTAGCCTATAGAAAGCGTGAAGCTAGAATTATGCCCATACTTGGAAGAGGCATGAGCATGCTGTGCTATAGATGCATGTAGTTTTTTACCCCTTACAAGGCAGATTGGGGTTGTTTTGCCATCTGGCTGGCGCCTGGGCCTTTGCTCCCCACTCTGGAAAGGAGGGTGGAAGGAGGAACTTGCCCAAACATGTTGGGACAAGTTTTCCAGTATTTGGTGGCATAATTCTAGGCATATGGTGCCTTCACCACATTATCCTCATGGCTCTCCCTTGGATTCTCTCTGGCAGGTCCCTGTCTCTCCTGAATTGGGGAGCCCAAAACTGGACATGATATTCCAGGTGGGGAAGGCAGAGCAGAGGGGGAGAAGAACCTCCCTAGACCTGCTGGACACACTTTTCCTGATGTACCCTAAGATACCATTGACTCTCTTGGCCACAAGGGCACATTGTTGTCCTATGGAGAACTTGTTGTCCACTAGAACAGCCTGATGGGGTGGCAGCCAACAATACAAGTTTTGTATTGTCAGTGAACTTGCTGGGGGTACTCTCAATCCCCAATAAAGATATTGAACAAAACTGGGACCAGTACTGAACCCTGGGGAACACCACTGACCACAGGCCTCCAAGTCTGCCACTGATCACGACCCTCTGAACTCTGTTGTTGAGCCACTTTTCAATCTATCTCGTGGACCAATCGTCTATGCCACATTTCCAGAGCTTTTCTACAAGGAATTATGGGAGACAGTATTAAAAGCCTTATTGAAGTCAAGATATATCATGGTTTCATAGAAAGCTATCAGATTAGTCAAGCAAGATCTCCCCTTTGTAAATCCATATTGGCTATTCCTGATGACACTCTCTTCTTCTATGTAGTTAGAGATGACCACCAGAATGAGCTGCTCTGTCATCTTTCCAGGGATGGAGGTGAGGCTGACTGGTCTGTGGTTGCTTGGGTCTTTTTTCTTGCTTTTTTTTGAAAATTGGAGTGAAATTTGCTTTCTTCCAGTCATTAGGCACCTCTCCTGTTCTCCATGACTTTTCAAAGATGATGGAGAGAGGTTCAACAACAGTATCAGCCAGCTCTCTCAGCACTCATAGATGCACCCCATCAGGGCCCATGGATTTGTGTGTCTTCAGAGGGTATAAGAGATCTCTAACCCTGTCCTGACTGACCAGCAGAATGTCCACATCTCTCCAGTTCTGCTCCTTTGCTTCTAGAGACTGAGATTCCTGAGGGCTGGTCTTAGGAGGTGTTGCAGGGTGCTCCAAATCCCCCCACTTTCCCTCATTATCTATCAGCAGAGGTCTGAATAGTGGAGACAAAGATGTGAAATGCTCTTCCCCTGTCCTGAGGACAGCAATAACCACCTATTGTCCCTGTCCTACCAGTATTTACCAGTGTGGGGAGAAGCCTGCTGGGATTTGGAAATGTAATAAGGGGGATATTTCACATTTTGGCCTGAACAGATAGTCTAGGAATATACAAAAGGGTGAGCAGAGAGCAGTCAGGGCTCTCACTTTCTGCCACTCTCAATTTTACATTGCTCACCCATGTTTCGGGGGCCACTCATTTTGTCTCTGCCATTTTGGGCGCTCATCTCTCACCACTCTTGTTCACTTCTCCCTGGACCAGCCCAGCCATGGAACCTGCCTGCCACTGCCAGCCTGGGACCGATCCTGCTCAGGAGTCTACCAGCAAAGCCCTGAGTCGGCCTGCCTGGGACCTGCCTGCTGTTTCACTTCTCCCTGGGACCAATCCTGTAAAGTCTGAGCCTCAAACTGGATCACAAATTGACAGTTTCTGGAGTCTGTCAGCAGAGAGAGTGAGTTAGGGACTATCTCCAAATTCCTACTCTGATTTTTATGAGTAAACCTGGCCTGCTCATATCTCCCTAAGGGTTATTGGCCAGCCTTTGATTTATAAGAGGGTGAAGCTATTTGTGGCTTAGCCTTTTCCAGTGTCTGAACTCTCTAAATTGTGTCAAAAAATGCCGTGAGCATCTGGAAGAATTCATGACCGAATAGAACCTGTAAATAATTTTTATCAGTTTTGTACATAGTTTTGGGGTGGGGTTTTTGGGAAAATAAAAATAACCATATTTTTATAATTCCTGCCTTGTTAATTTAACCCCAAACTAATACACCCACCCACATCTACAAGAAGGGTTCCAAGGAGGATACAGGTAATTATAGACTCATTAAGCTCACTCTAATCCCTGGGAAAGTTATGGAGTGAATCCTCCTGGGGACTGTCACAAGTCAGCTGAAGCACATGACTGAGAAAAGCAAACATGGATTCACCAGGGCTAAACTGTGCTTGACAAACCCGATCACCTCCTGTGACAAAGGAACTCATTTGATCAATGCATAGTGAGTCCAGTGTCTACTTGGACTTCTCTAAGGTTTTTTGATACAGTCATCCACAATGTCCTCCTGGATAAACTGGCTGACATCCTCCACTCAGAAGGTGGTACTTGATAGTTCTTCCTCAGCCTAGCAGTGAGTCACAAGTGGGGTTCCCCAAGGATCAATATTGCTCCCACACCCGGTTTAATATCTTCTTAAGTGTTCTGGATGTTGGAATCAAGAGCAACAACACCAAAATGAGTGGGGAGGCTGACACACCAGAAGGGAAAGCAACCCTCCAGGAAGACCTTGACAGGATGATTGAGTGGGCTAGCAAGGACCTTACAAACATCAGTGATGACAAATTTAAGGCCTTGCACCTGGGAATACATAACCCAGGAGTGCAGCTCAGACTGGGGTCCATCTGGCTGGAGAGCAGCCCTGTGGAAAGGGACATGGGGGTCTCGGTGGACTACAAGTTCAGCATAAGCGAACAATGTGCTACAGTGGCAAAGGCGGCCAATAGTATACTGGGCTGCATCAACAAGGGCACTACCAACAGAGATAATGAATTTATTATTCCACTCCACTCAGTGCTTGTCAGACCACACCTGGAGTACTGTGTGCAGTTTCAGTCCACACTGAAAAAACAAACAAACAAACAACAAAAAAAAAGTAAATAGGCCAGAAAGCATCCAGAAAAGGACCATGAGAATCATCAGAGGTCTAGAAGACATGCATATGAGGAAAAGCTGAGAGAACTGGACTTGTTTGGGCTTGAGAAGAGAAGGCTTAGTGGAAACCTTATTTGTTAACATAAACTATTGAGAAGAGAAAATTCCTAATTGAAATTACATCTACTTCCCAAAAGGAAAATCTCTAGTTGGTGTGAAATCTGTGGATAAACTTACTTTGCACCTGAAAACCTATGAGCTGGATCCTGAGAGGGATGGCTGAAGTCAGTTCTGGCTCTTGTTGGTAAAATCAAGGCCAAAATTAAACTCATGAGAGAAACACAGTTCTCTGAGTATTTTAAGTGCCTCCAAAATCCCAGTGATAGGAAGAACATGGTAGTAAACATCAATACAAAAACATTTTAAGATGTGACCAATATAATTAGTCTATGCTGCATGAAATACTTCCAATATTCATGAAGATCTAATCTCATGTTTATTTCATTTCAGTTTCCTTTCACTGAAGTGAAGTTAGTGGCTGTGTCCAAAGAAGTATGATTTAGCAGGAGAAAAGTATCTTTGGCCATTCATATTATTCAACGGAAAAAAAAAACAAATTAGGTTACTCTGCTTCTGAATATTGCACTGGAGAAACTGAATATCCCCCCCATGCAACTGAATATCCCCAACCAATTCTTGTTTCTGTATCAGAAATGGCTCTCAAGTGTCATATCCACAATATACATTTACAGAAAACAGGTGTGTAATTAGTGCCAGTGAAAGCTGCTGTCAGTTTTGGGTAGTTTCTTAATTAATTCATGATGACGACAGAGACCCTAGAGGAAGCATAAAAAATATAAAGAGGAACCAAATAAATGACAGTGGTTTATTTTCACATGAAACACCATTCTTAGCATAAATTAAATCTCTGGTGTGTTGATTGGAACTGTTGTAGCAATTAGGATTTCTGTTCTCAGGCCAGGCTTGTACTTGGTGCTGTCTAAACATGGTGCAGAGTTGACCCTGCTGTAGTGTCACCCTAAATACTGTGCCTGTTGAATCCACTTTCCCTAGGAAGTATTTCAGTAACTCAGTTCTACTGGCAAAATTGTTTGCAGAAGGCACATTTTGAAGTCATGCGTTCAAGTTGTCATGGAAACCACCCTTTAAAATTTTATGCACAATTATTCTTGATGGAGGCATATGGTAATCCAATCAGAGCAGAGGAAAAATGTTGTGTGGACTATCTGGCCTGCCACAGGCTGTTAGTCTTTAAACTTGGACACATGCAGTGCACCCACAGGGGATAAAACTATCAAACTGGTTAGAAAGAGCTCTGTGCACAGGGAATTGTCTGTCAGATCTGGCTGGTTCAGAAGGTGCTGTGACATGCTCCAGTGTGACCTTGCTCTGCTGCTTGAAGTCACAGCACCGTGATGTCAGTGACAACATTGTCTTTGTGCAAAGTGCCTCACAGATGTTGTGAGTCACTGTGCTCCACAGGGCCAGGGGCAATTGCACCTCCAGGGCACCAGTGAGGTGACTGGCATCCCATCACCCAGAGCCCAGAGCTGGACAGAGCTGTGGGGTTCGCTCCTTCCCAGCCACACACTCACAATTCATCTTCTTTGTCAGTGGCTCCAAAGTAGTGTTGTAAAAGTCTCTGATTTCCATCATTTGCTAAGAGAATAATTACAGTCAACAGAAAAATCAATTTAGAAGTTCAGAGAGCAGAAACATTCAGAGAGATGACAATTCCTTACCAAGAAAATGAACAAGCACAGCCAGTCTTGGAAGGAGAACAAACAAGAGGTGAGTTAATTACTTGAAAAACAAAACCAACCATGTGGTTGAACAGGAGTGGTGAAATCAGTAATCTAGAATTGAAAAAATCTATGCAAAACAAAAGGAAAACAGTGAGAGCTGTGGAGGAGGGTAACAATGAGGAGAAGCTGTGGAAGCTTCCAGCAAGAGGAGTCACCTGCTGCCTGTTGTTTTGGTTTGAGCTGGAACAGCTCTGGACTGAGGACAGAATGAATTTACCACAAAGGAGTAAATAAATACACTTGCACAGAACTGGAGGTTAAAGAGAAATACTATTTACAAAAGTAAACAAAAGGCACCAAAGTAAAAGGATATATACATTCAGAAATGTCCCTGGCTTAGCACCACCTCAGCTAAACCCCAAACTAGCTGTCTGCTAGACCCCAAGATACACCTCACTAGGCCTCAGCTAAGCCTCAGCTAGGCCTCAAAGACACAGCAAAAAATATCCACCAGATAGCCAAACCTCCCCCATGCTGCAAGCCACATGCCCAGAGGGAGAGAGCACAAGCTGACTGGAAAGTCTGCTCCTTATATAAGGAGATACAGGAAAAGTGAATAGAATCATGTGGAGCCAGAGAACTTCTTGAATACAATGGCTTTAGAGTGATGCAGTGTATCATCAGACCTTGCTCTAGTGACATCCACCAGACCCTAATTCATCTAGCTTCAATGTAAAATTCACATTAGTGAGTCTGAGAAAAAAATCTCTTGGCCACCAAATCTCAGTAAAATTCATAGTGTGTGTGAACAGTGGCCTAGTTTTGAGCTTGATGGACATTGATGTGATGTCCTTTTTGATAACACACTTCTGCACCATCCTTTCAAAACATGATTTTGTGGCAGACAAGACTAACTTACCATCTTTTACAAATTTCTTTAAGCCAAAAAAAAAAAAAAATCAAACTTTGAGTAAAATAACCAACTTTGAATACAGGAGCCATGTAGTTTAATAGATGGTAGATTTATAACCCTCACTGAATTGCAGAATCACAGAATTAATGAGGTTGGAAAAGACCTTTCAGATCATGAAGTCCTGATCCTTTTTGAGCTCAGCATTTGTTTATTCAGTATTATTTCTTGATTTATTTTTCAGAGTTGGAATATAATGGGATTCATGACAAATCATAAATCAGTGCATTGTCAAGTTTTGTGTGACAACGATAAGTTTTGGGGTTTGAAGCAAAATGAAGTTCAACAAAATGTACATTTCTACACGGCGTGCGACACCTATACACAGTTAATTTTCTGTTTAAATGGCAAGTAACATGTAATATCCCGTTAGGTTAATTTTCCTTGGACCTATTTTGGTGAGGCTATATAGCATATCCCATCTTTATATATTTTTCATTGTAGGCTGAGAATTGTGACTTGGTAATTCAGGACAAATGTTCTGAAAAATAGCTCTGAAATTAATACAAATGGAGTCAAATGGTTATTTAAGCCTGGGACAAAAAATTGCCAAAACATTTCAAAATATCAGTTGCTTCAGATTGGCATAAACTTGTCTTTATGTCTTTGTCATATGTTGAACAAGAAAGTGGGTTTAGCCTGACACAGTTGCAAGACTTTGCATTTGGCTTAGTTGAACTTCATGAGATTGCTTTGCTCCAGCTCTCAAGCCTGCCAAGTTCCTTCAGCATAGCATCTCTTCACTCCATCATGCTGACAATATCACAGAGCTTGGTGCTATGGGCAGACTTGCTGAGGGTGCACTCAGTCCCACAATTCCTGAGTCAGTGGCTTGTAAAAACAACAAAATAATCTAGAAGACTGGAATCAAAAGAAAAGGAAAAATAAAAACCACTTTCTAGGAATTAGGAGGATCAAATGTTTAGGAGTTTGAAACAGGATGGAATTCATTAGTCACGAACTTACCAAACTGCATTTGAATGTATGTTATACAAAAAGACTTGAATTCTCATTTCACTTGTACAGATAAAGTCTTTATCTTTCGCTAGGAGACTCATGGCTGTCCAAACATGGAAACTGTACGTAGCAGACAGACACTGTTCTTAGAGTTCACTGAAATGCAGCTGATGGACACCATTTGCAACAATTTCATCCTTCTGTAACAATGAACGTTTCATGGAGCTGCATGCACATAGGGAGGACTCTTAGAAGTAATGAAAAAAACGTAATCAGTAACTCAGAATCCATAATGGTGGTTGTCTACCTGCTGAATTTGTCGAAAACACTGATAATAAATACTCTCTCAATTCCCATGATAATTCCTACCCCTTTAACTCCCGTTTAGTTTAGTAATCTCAAACTTGGGACTTCAGACTACTTAGAACATAACTCAGTGAAATAACCAAGTGCTCCTTAAGGGCTGAATAAATACTTACCATACTCTGTTGGGGGGGAAAAAAAAGGTTCAAAAAAGATTCATGGCAAGGTTCAGCTGACAAGGAAAAGTAGTAGAGCTGTATTTCCTTCTATTTGCAGTTACCTTTATTCCACTACAGGAACGTTTAAAGAAAGTTCCTTGTGAATTACTTTAGTCTTGCTGAAGTTCTTAACATTGATCTGAGGTTATATTTTCCTTGGGAAAGACATCTGGTTCAGGTCTGATACAAGACTTGTCTATCACCTAATCATCATTTGGGTCTTTCAGATAGGATTAAAGCAAGACCTAATGGTACAGTAACCAGTCTCATCACAGTTTTTAAGCATGAAAAGTGGCTTGATGATTTACAGAAAGATGTCCGTTAATTTTAGATATAAGACATGTCCTTTAAAATAATCAGGACATTATAATTATTTTCATAATAAGTAGAAGTTTGGAGAAAGTTTAACAGTATGGGGTAAAAGAGGAGAAAAGCTGTCTATGTATTTCTGGTATTCTCTTTTCATGGCTTCAAGAAATCAGTTTGGTAATCTCTTTGCTGAATAGTAATCAAATGTTAATAGAAAAGCTGCCTTTTCTTGTGAGCTCAGAGCTCCTATTGGCATTGAAAAAAACGTATCCTGGAACAAAATTATGTGGTTGAAGACCAGAAAAAGGTAGAAAAGATCCAAGTAATTTTTTTACCAACTGCAATGTGGCTTCAGTAATTGGTGTTTTCCAAAGGTAACAATTACCTAAAGAAAGGATGCTCTGTTTATTTGGACCTTGGACATGTTACTAGATACATTAAGACTTGCAAATATTTAGATTTTCCTTCTTTTTTCTTGCTTAAAATGACCACTTATGTTGTGAAGGCATCATACGTCCCGAATTGTGCCTCAAATACTGCAAAACTTGTCCCAGCATGTTTGGACACATCCCTCCTTCCACCCTCCTCTTGGAGTGAGTACTCAGTCCAGAGATGAGGGGGACAAAAGCCAAGGCACCAGCCAGATGGCATAAACAACCCCAACCTGCCTTCTAAAGGGTAAACTACCTGCACCCATCACATGAGATGCTTGTGCAACTGCCAAGTAAGGGCATAATTCTAGCTTCACACTTTATATAGGCTAAAGCTGATTTTTGACAAAAGTGCCCATTGGCTAAATCCAGCCTCAAGAAACTTACAAATATTACCCCAACTTCTAAACAATTCACTCTCTCTTTGCTCTCTCTTTGCTGAGCTTGTAAGCTTGTAGTGCTTAAGCCGTTGCTGCTAAGCTCCATCACCATTGCTATTGCTACTATCAAGCTCCACATGTATGCATACTAGCAGCCTCTGCAGTGCAGAGAGGAAGCTATCACCCCAGGAAGGCCGGTGAGCCTCCGTTTACCCAAGGAATCTGCAAAGGAGAGTCCTTCGCTGAGTGCTACAGAAGGCTACAGTGTCAAACGCTCAGCCCCACCAGATTGGAAGAGTCCACCATGTTTTAAAGAGGACTGGACACCCGAGGGTAAAACTGCCCAGCTGACAGGGAGATAGGACTAGCCCGAGTTCGGCAGTCCAAGTGTCTGCTACAGCCACAAGGCAGCAGACTGACAAGCCAAGCCACAATCTTGTGTGCACCAGATCACACAAGCAGGAACATCTCTCAACCGCCTGTGCGTGAGCCCCCTACCCTGTTCATGGAAGATAAAAGGAGTCACCATCTGTGCCCACTCTGCAGCCCTGTGACACCAGGGTAACTCAAAATTTGGACCACCCTGAGAGAGTCCCACCCTCTCCTTTGAGTTAAGCGAAGCCTTACAACTTTAAAACAGGGAGGCAGTTGCAGAGAAGAGTCGGCATTGCAGCTCCACTTTGTGCCAAGGGGAACTGCCACTCCGCACAGCCACACCCCCACTACTGTGCTGGCTGACCCCGGAAGGGAGTCTGACGCCGCCGGGATTGGAGACATCTGAGCCCACTGATAGAGAAACTGTTGCCCCACCCTGCTTGACTGACCCCCAGAGGGTCCGACCCCATCTGCCGCAGCCCAGAATTGTCGCATCGCCCCCCTCCACTCCGCAACAGAAGGTCCAGGAGGGACCACAACCCCATGGGACCATCCCTGGCTGCCACAGCCACACTGAGGGACCACCCACCACTCTGCCAAGAGAACCTGCTGACTGGCAGAAGTCTCACCCTCTCCCACCTCTGCGAGAGGGAGAAGGAAAGCCGTTGTCACTGCCCAGAGTGAAGTCCTCCCCCACTGCATGACATGGACCATCTCTGGAGCCAGCCCCGATACAGCCAGGCAGGCAACAGCCAGCCTGCCTAGTGTAGCAACTAACCTGGCTACAAACAAAAGACACAATGTATCTTTTCACAAGCTTTCCACAAGCTAATATTCAGTTCAAGCCTGCTGTGCTCAGTCACATAACACTCCTAGCTTTAATTGACTCTGAAACACTGTAACACTTTCGCTGTACATAGTTAAAGCCACAGCGTCTTCTCAACTCCCCATGTGGTGGACAGGCAGCGGAATTGCACCCTTCATTCTTTGATTAGAAATTAATTCCATAAATATTCTAATTTGGTTCAAATTGTACATACTAAACCAGTTATGGTATATCTATTTCACAATCGTGCACTAGAATCTGTATATAAAATAGTAATTAATTGGTTATTAATAACTTTAATAATTAATAAAAATTATTTTTCATATTTCATAAATAATATGTAATAATCTCTCCATCAGAACTTAGCCTACAGTACTTTGATAATCTAACAATGAATGAACACCCAATCACATAAGTACACACTTAAAAATTACATTCAGCTTATGGGGGTGGTTTACGTTTGAAGTAAGGACTGAATCTAAAATCCAGTGTCCAGCATTTTAGAAGAACCCATTTTGTGACTAAGAAGTGTGAAAAGCTAGTTACAAATGTGCATTTCATTTTTATTCAGCCCGGAATACACTTTATTCTATCCTCATTTCCTCAGTAGAAGCCTTATCATAAAATGGACACATGGTAATAGCCTTCATGCAATCAGTCATGAAGCACTGTGCTACAGTTTGTAGTAGTCTGTCTTAAAATAATAGTTTAGTTTTGTTCAGAATCAAATCCAGCCATTTTTCACTCAGGCGTCTCTTTTGAAATCAGACTGATTTCACATGTGATCAAAAACAATTTGGCTTAGCTACCTGTAAATTTTTGTCTCATGGTGCAGATGAGAAGGCTGCTCTGCCCACACATCTGTGCACCCACCAGGTATTTGCAGTTCTGTTCACAACTAAGTTTATTTGAGCCAATTTTCTGTGATTCAGATTTCAGAGAAGAAAGGCTTCCTGCTCTGAATTAAGTCAGTTATGTACAATTCTATAGCCACTTTCTCTTTATGTTTCCTTTTTTTTTTTTTTTTTCACCTGTGAAGGACAGAGGATTCAAAGTCTGAAAACACAGACAAAAATATTTTCTTTTCATCAAGGGGTATATAGGACAGAAGACTGCTATATTGGTCCACATCATGTTTTCGGCAATTCAGAAAGAGTAGCTTTTTATCAAAACACCCCTGTTGGAGTCCTGCCCCTGAAATTTGCTTTAACTGCTGCTGCTATTCCTGATCAGGAGGCAGGATGCTGCCAAAGAACATGTCTTCCTCTGCTCTTTCAGTCTCCATACAAGGTTTTGTTTTCAGGAGGGTATCACCATTGTCCCTCTTCACATATTTTAAACAGAGAAGTTGTGGATAATGCAACCATGACAGATTGCTTGAAAATACTCCCATTCTTTCCAGTTCTCTCCAAACAGACTCCTGGAAGAAGTCTTCTTTCAAAGATAACTTTCACAACTTTCCCCACAACTGTAGTCAGGACTTGAAAAGATTTGTTGAGATACACTAGAATCAATGTTTCTACCTCTAAGTATTTGATGTATTTTGACCAAGCATTTTTATCCCCTCTGTGTGATGTTACTTGGGTTAGCAAGGTTTAAATGACAATTTTTGCTATAAGTAATTCTTGATAGCATCATCTTGCTATTATATTTTTTAAATTGTTCTATTAATGTTAAGTTCTCTTGTTGTATGGGATAGTTGAGAGCTTAGTTGAAGAACTTGTTTTTTCATGTTATGCTCTTGGCAGGTCCAAAATCTGAATGAGGATGGAGAATTACTTGTTAAACACTACTAATGCTTATTGCTGGCTGGTAGACATGAAGTCAGTTCCTGTATGCTCAAAGTAGGCAACAATGTTTGAAAAATGTTTCAGTCTCCTTCACTTGTTCTATTTTCCTGCTCCATCCAATTGCAGAACAAATTTCACAAGCCTGAAACTTTTGTAAGGATAGAAAGCTGGGCATGTTACTATTCTTTTCTCTCTACACCTCCCTCTCGTACATCTTTAGCAAATAGGGTTGTTTTCACTCCTTTCTTCAACAGGGTTTTCTTGAACTGTATGAAAAATTTCTTTCTGAATTGGAATTCTTCCCACTTGGAAATCCCTGTATTAGATATTTATTTGCTTTCTTAGCTTTTTGCTTACATCTGCTTCCATATGCATGTATGTATCTACACGCATATTGCACAGGTCCTCATCAGACATGGCTGGTTATGAAATCCTCATATCAGAAATTTAAAGAAAAACTTTTTTTTTTTTTTTAATGTGAGAAACCCCAAATAAATCAGTTCTCTGGCATGTGTGTCTAGCTATGAAACATTAACTGGATAGAGTGTGTTCATAGAAGAGAGAGCTAAAAGGTGCAAAAAGACCAAGACATTTCTTGAGACACAAGACACACAATGCAGAACCAAACCTCTTCCCCAGTGGCTCACTAAAATCATACAACAGAGCTTTTTCTCCAAGAGTGAAGGGGTGTTTGGCCCTTTTTTTGTCCAGCTTATGTTCAGTATGACAACAGGTCAAGTATATCCTGTATACTTCTTCTGTTATTGAATATTAGAGGCCAAACAGTTGAAGATGTTTGTATGTGGGAAACAGCACTTGGTCAGAAACTTGAGGTCAGAAGGTCAGAAACTTGACTAAACAAGCATTTAGCAAAAGTGACAATGACAACAAAAACTTTGTCTCCGTAGGCTCAGAATAAAACAATCATGACAGTGTATGGCAATCACAACTTTTTTTTTTCCCCTAAAACACATTTCAAGCTGTTAATTCCATTTTCTGAAATTTCTGGGTATGCTGGCTCATGTTTATTTCTTTGGAAAAGGGACTGCTATAAAATACATGGAATCCTGGCAGTGGTCACTTAGAAACAGACAGGCAAGGTATTCAGCTTTCAGACAGATACCAGATATTGTGGAAATGATGACCAAACCCAGTGACAAATTACAGGAAAGTAAGATGGAAATGGAAACAGGCTACATATATGGCTAAAGCTTGATATAGCCTCACTACATAAAGTAGGACAAGGTGCTCTCAGCTTCTCACATACAGAAAAGCACCCAAGCAGAAGGCACATGAGGCTGGCTGGAAGAGATTTCCAAGGAGAAAAGAGCACATTGGGCTTATGGCTTCCTGTAGTTCCAGTGTCAGCTGCTCATCCAAGGGGTTTTTTTAGTTGGTTTTGACACTGTGCTTGTGTCTGTGCTGAACAACTTGGTATTAATGACATCCATGGACCAGATTAGTCCCAGCCATTAAAAGGACAACCCCTTAGAAAAGGGGGTATGAAAAAGAATTTGTCACTTTAGCTGATGCCTACTAGGAAGCAGAGACTTCTGCTGAGCCTGGGCCACTGTTCAGAGAAGCCTTCTCATACCATTAAGTTTGTGCTGCTGGGAAATTGAACTGGGAAAGGAATATGCCCCAGACAACTCAGAGATCAGCTGGTTCATAGAGCCAGTTTATATATGATTTAGTGCCTGAGGCTTTTCTTTAACCCATCCTAGATTTATATCAATGATTCCAGGCATCATCCAGCTGATACAGCAGGACATTCAAGGCATAATGACCTGCTGAGTTTGTATACTCCATGTTGGTCATGCTTTGCAGCCCCAGGTGAGCTTTCTAGCTGTGGTCCAGGCAGCAGTCAATGCAGTTAATTACCTACATGATATTACTTCTGAGTGATGACTGTAAGAAACACACTTATTTGGTGCTTCTGAATAATAGCCTATAATATCCTATATTCTATAATATCCCAAGTGTGTAAAGATGATAAGAAACAATTAAAGGAGGAAGGAAACAAATGTTGTTTACTTTGGGCCCTTAAACACGGCAGCCACTGACCTTTGGACATTCACTTACCTCTCTTTCCTGCTAAAAATCTCAAATAATTTTGTGTAAGGTGTGAGGTGCTTGTGACAAGTCTGTAATGATGACTAAGGCTGCATATTTCAGCGTGGTGTGAATGGAAGCCACAGTAATTTCTGATCAACACTAGAAATAAAGCAGTAAGCAGTAACATATAAGGGTGCCAACTATCAAAACATCACTTTCCAAGACCTGCACCTACATGGCTAAAAGGTAAGTTGCGACAGTTCTTACAGGAAACTGTGTAATGCCACTATAGTGGTTATGTGTGTAGGTATGCACATGTGTGCACACCTGTCATGTCCCTGTTGCTCATACACTCATCAGATGTACCAGTCTAGCACATCTGTGTTGGTACAGGAAGCAAAGTCTGTGCTCACATGGATGTCTGGAAGGAGAATAAGAGCCATTTGGCCACACTTCTGCCTTCTGAAGGTAGCCTTATGTTCAGCCCCACAAGTTTCTGTGTCCTACCCAGCTGAAGTGAACCTCCAAGCTGCTAGAGGAGTATTGCTCTACAATGGAGGGCTTCTCCAGACAGTTTCCAGTGACATAGAAGCACATATTCATATTTCCAGACAATTCTAATGTCCCTGCCTTCTGATCTCATCCTGTAACCATGTTGTTATTCCTCTCTCCATTGGCAAGCCACTGTCCTTCTTTTCCCTCATATTCATCACTCACAGTGTGTGAGCATTAAGTACTTTTTATTAACATCTATCCCTCCAATGGATTTGTTTAGAATAATCATTATTTTCCTTTTTACACCCAGTAGTGATTTATTTACATTCTTCTACTTTTCTGCTCGAAATCGGTAACAAATTTTAAAGGCATAGCCCTAAAACCAGCACATATGCAAATTTACTTACATTTGGCAAATTAAGATTTTTTTTTTTTGTTTCAAATACTCCTTCATCAGGTTATTTGGGAGCATGCCTGGTTGTGAGCCACTGAGATTCTGATGCAGAATGAAGGTCGGCTTCCTGAGTCCACACCGGACTGCTCACCCTGGAAGCTACAAGACATCCACTTACAAAATTGTTAAACTTTTGTACTGTGGGTGAGGAAGCAAAGACAAGAATGAAACTGAACCAGTTTCCTCATCATATGTATCTACTTCATTTGCCCTTTGCTTTCTGTATTCAGTTTGTACATCTATCTCTAGGAACATAGTCTTTGACTGTTCCTGTCATATTGCAAAAAGAAAAAAAAAAAGGCTATTTCTGGCAGACGTTGCATAGACTCAGGGAAGGTAAGATGGTTTACCTTTTTTTTTATCCTTTTTGGTTTTTTCTTCAACCTGTGTGGGAACTTAGCTCAGTGACCTGTGTGTGAGGTTGTTCTTTATATCTGCCTTTTGACCTTATGGGTCTGTATTATAATCACATATATTCAGCCTACATGTCAGTCTGAACTTCTAAAACCTTAGGGACAAAGTTGTGATATGCGTAAATATTAAGGCTAACCACTACACAAAGCAAATGTGGAGGAAATTGGCACTTCCCCACCCTGAATGTGCATAAATGAAATGAATTATATCTGCTGAGGGAATCATTACAGTGAGTTTACAGACATTTATTGGTTTGAGTTGTGAATTACTACACACTGTTAGCCTATCTTTCTCAGCTAAACATATTCTTAAGTATATTTTTGGCCTACTGACCTTTAAATGCATTTATTTAAAAGCACAGTAAATGTTCATATCGTGATTTTGCTCCTATAAATGTATCAAATTCCTTTACGGAGTTGCCATGACTGTGCATAGTGATTGGGTCTTTGAATTCCCATTTTGTCTGTACAGACAGATAGCAGCAGGGACTATAGGAATTTGAATGTCCTTCTCACAACAGTTACTGTGGTTTGTGTATGAGCTGAGCATGAAATTTGAATCTCGTTTCTGAGAAAACATGTTAAACCCAGCAGACCATGTCTCCCACTTTACTGTTGCCCAGCCTGCTTTGCCCCCTTTCACACAAGAAGGTAGATCACACTTACCTGCCATCTGCACACAGCCCAGGCTGTGAGGAATCTTCTGTTACAGTGGCCTGTATCACGGAGTGAGATTGCCTGACACCCCAGCAGATACTCAAAACAGACACCACTTCTAGCCAGTGCAAAAGAATAAACATAATGTATTAAGAAGGCAGCCTTGATCTATGCTTGACCATTGTGTAAGCCATAGAAAATGTCCATCTTCTGGGCTTTATTTCTTAACACATCATCAGAATTACTGTTTTAACTACTGATTTAATTACTTTTTTGTAATGAGATAATTACTTCAATGTAATTCCTATGATAAAAGGGAGAGGATCTCCTTCATTCTGGAAATTACATAGAAATATTTAATTTCTACTTTTCATCAATAACATGACACTTTTTAACAGGATCTTTCTGTTGGGGCTGCAGTGTGCTTTGTACTTAAAATGGTATTTTTGTGAGTGGTTAACACTTGCACACTTTGTTGGTTAGTAATGTCATCACATCAGGTGAAAACAAAGGTTTTTCTGTAGTTTTAGGTGCACAAAACAAGGGAGATTGAGTATGTTCAATAGACAGTATTGCCAGCAAAGACACAAGATATAACTACTAAGAGTATACACCACGCTTTTCAGATGTTGGGAACCCTGTAAATATCCATTTGGCCTGTGCACTTGGGAGTCTCAGATAATAATCTGTGAAATAAGAGAGAAACTTCCTAATGTGTCAGAGGAAATTGATGGTTCTTTTTTGGTCTGGTTAAACATTCCTCCTTTCACTGTTCTTTGGTTAACAGCTAACTCTGTTACCTACATGTGTCTGTAACTAAGAAAGATTAAATTCTTCATGCGTAATTTAGACTCATCTCATTGTGAGATGAGCACTGATTGTTTTCCCTAAGGGATTACCATATTTCAAGGATAACATAATGACGACCTGCAGCATTGCTAAGCAAGCTCCTGGTTGCATTCTGCTCATCTCCTTTGATGAGCAGACTTTGATTTTCAGCAATTTCAACAGCAGTCCTGAAATCTTGGCAGACTGCAGCCAAAGTTCAGTTCAGTCCTGTGGAAGAGACAAGAAGTCCTGGATCCATGAAAGCAGCAAGAAGCTGAATCTTTCCATATAGGACAAGAGCGGTTTCCACTCCAGCTTTACCAAGGAGCAGGTGTGTGACCTAATGTAGTTTAAAAAGCCATGCATCAGAAGGACAACTGAACCTGCAAGGACAAGGACAGTTGAGAGAATACAGTTTAGGAAACTTGCTGTATCACTACTCCATCTTGTTAGACTGTATAGGTTTATGAACATTCCACAGACCTGATGCAACTTCTGAACTGGGCTGGAAGGAGTCTAAGGAAATTTATTAAAAAAAAAAAAAAAAAAAAAAAAAAAAAAAAAAAAAAAAGCTGTGATGTCATTTAATGTGAATGTGAAGTTCATGTCCTGCTTCAAGTTTTACACAAGATATTTGTCACATTTTGAACTGAATTACTTTTGCATGTTGTATTTTATGAAAGTACTTGTGCATTTTCCTAGCTTTTTTTGCAACCAATGAGCAGCAAAGACTATTTACATTCCATGTGCTACACCTGGAAGACAATGGTAGTACAATGAGTTTCACTGTACAGTTTAATATTTTTAATCAAAATTCTTTAATATTTTAAAGAAGTGGGTGTTCTGCTCTCCTTGAGTTGCTGGATGCCCATCAGCCTCTCCAAACATGAGTATATACGCAGATCTTGTGAGCTGTGGTGGCTGTTCTTGTGTTTCTAGTTTGAGGCAAATACAAGGAAGTTTGGCTTAGGTTGCTCCCTTTTTTATCACTTTTCCAGCATATGTGTTATCTCTTACAAATTCCTCGTTAATCCAGAACACTTTTCCTTTCACCATCCCTCAGCAGCTCCTGACCTTTTTGTCCCTTCCATTTCCACACTTACCATTCAGATCTTATCTCCATTTTCCCTTTTTTTTTGGTGAAAAGAGTTAATAGCTTTCGTTTCAAAGGTTCCTATTAAGATCTTAACAAACAGATGTTAATGCATTTTTTCCTGAGGCTATCCCAATCTCTGTAGAAGCAAGTCATCAATGTCTGTTAAGCATTCCAATGTATTGCAGTCTGAGATAAATTTGACAGGTATATGTGATAAAAAGTCATTGGAGCATACATAATATTTCTTGCACATATTGGTGGTCTTGCTTGCAGGCTTTTCAGAAAGGCCATGAATATGTGAGAAAATGTTCTTTTGTGCTGAGTAACTGACATTGCTGTTTTGGCACAACTGAGGATAGTATTCATCAGCATGTAGTGGGTGGTAGGAAGAGAGAAGATAGTGCAGCTCTTTCATCCTTACCTAGCTTTTGACTTGACTTCCCCAAATAGCGCCTGATTTAGCTTTCATAAAGAGTTCAGGCCTTTCAAACATGCTGGGATGCCTGTTTCCTAGGAGAAATATTTGCATAACCTAATGAGTGATAATAGAATTCTGTTCTAACTGCCTCACTACTATAGTCTTGTTTCTTGCTCAACTAGCTCTTCCAGAGGTCTATGTAAAAAAAGCCAAAACAAAACAAAACAAAACCACCACCAATTAAAAAAAACCTTCTATCAGTTGAATCATAAACACATCTTGTTTTATCAGTATGTGTTGGCTGCTTAGGTTTCTTTAACCACAGGGCTCTGCTAAGGAATTCTATAGCTTTTCCTTCGGTGGAATCTTTGGGGGTTTTCTCACTTGCTCAAAATAAAGGTAAATTTTCTTCACAGGGATCAGTGTTGGGCCCTATCCTGTTTAATATCTTCATTGATGATGGATGAGAAGAGAGAGTTCACCATTGGTAAGTTTGCAGATGACACTATGGTGGGGGGCAGGTGTTGATCTATTAGGTAGGAGGGCTCTGCAGAGGGACCTTGACAAGCTGGACAGATGGGCAGAGTTCAGCAGGATGGCATTTAACAAGTCCAAGTGCCGGGTTCTGCACTTTGGCCACAACAACCCCATGCAGCACTACAGGCTGGGGTCAGAGTGACTGCAGAGCTGCCGGGCAGAAGAGGACCAGGGGGAGATGACAGCCAGCTGAACATGAGCCAGCAGTGTGCCCACGTGGCCAAGAATGACCTTGGCATCCTGGCCTGCATCAGAAATAGTGTAGCCAGCAGGAGCAGGGAAGTCATTCTGTCCCTATACTCAGCACTGGTTAGGCCACACTTTGAGTACTGTGTCCAGTTCTAGGCTCCTCAATTTAAGAGAATAGAATAGACTAGACTAGACTAGACTAGACTAGACTAGACTAGACTAGACTAGAATAGAATAGAATAGAATAGAATAGAATAGAATAGAATAGAATAGAATAGAATAGAATAGAATAGAATAGTAGAAGAAAAGAATAGAAAATAAAATAGAATAGAATCAACCAGTCAGAGTTTCATTACAGTTTGAGTGCAGTAAAAACTTCCTCTCCCGTGTTAAACCAGATACCTCAGCTGGTTTAACAACCTGTTCCTGCTTTTTATAGTTATTTGAGATATGAACTGTGGTGCCCCAAATACTGGAAAATTTGTCCCAACATGTTTTGGTAAGCTTCTCCTTCTACCCTCCTTTTCGGGGTGGGGGACAAAGGCCCAGGCACCACTATGCATTCTAATGTCATAATTCTAGCTTCACACTTTCTATAGGCTAAAGCAGGTTGTTGATAAGAGTGCCCATTGGCCAAATCCAGCCTCAAGAAACTTATAAGTGTTACCCTAACTTGTGATCAAGTCATTCTTACTTTGCCCTAGCTCGTAAGCTCAGTATACTTAAGTCTTAGGTGCTAAGTGCCATTGCCTGTAAGTTTTCTCACTCCCACATGCATGCATACTAGCAACCTCTGCAACATGCAGAAGAAGCCAGCACCCCAGCAAGGCCGCCATGCCTCAGTTTGCCCGAGGAACCTGCAAAGGAGATCCCTTTGCTGAATCTACGAAAGCTAGTGTCGAAAGCCCAGTTGTACTGGATTGGATGAACAGCACGCCACGTCTTAAAGAGGACTGGAACCCCAAGGGTTAGCTTTAGCACAGTGTGGGAGGGACTAGCCCAAGCCTGGCAGTCCAATATCTGCTACAGCTACAACCAGCAGACCAACCAGCGATGACCTCATGTGTACAGGTTTGTATAAGCAGGAACAGTGCTCAGTCACCCTGTGTGACCCCGCTGTTTGTGAGAGACAAACAGAGCCTGCTGCTTCACAGCTCCGCAGCCCTGTGTTGCCAGGGCAACATAAAGTCGGGACTTCCCGAGAGGGAGAGTCCTGTCTGCTCCTTTCACCCAAGGAAAGGACTGCATTGTAATCTTAAACAGGAAGCAGTTACTGATGAGATTCAGCATTACCAGCTAGTTTGAGCTGAGCCGAGGGGAATCGCCACTCAGCATAGCCGCACCCCTTCTCCAAAGTCCGTCGCCCCGCCTCGTAGTGCGGGCCAACTCTGCAAGGGCCGACCCCATCCAGGAGCCTCACCAGGCCTGCCAGCCCCTGGCCACAGCCTCAGCGGAGGGACCACCCTGCTGAGGGAAACTGCCAAAGTCTTGCTCCTCCCTCAGAGGCGGGAATAGAAGGAAAGTTACGGACCCTGTCTGGAGGGAGCCTCCCCTGACTTGGTATGG